>NC_092089.1:80386696-80686696 GCF_045679555.1 Salvelinus alpinus | reverse complement strand
CTCTCTGTAGCCTATACACTCACATAGTCGGCCAGTTTCTTGATGCCTCTGGGGAACCGCTTCGGGTCTGCCTGAAGGCGTCCCTTGGCGTCACGTTGGTGGCTGGGCCAACAGTCATCGATGCAGACATACTCGTAGCCAGCCTCCTTCCAGCCTTCCATCACCATCACATCTGCCATCTGCATGTAGAGATTCTCACTAGCAGCACAGAGATCAGGGACAGACAGAGGAAACTATTAGCCAGTTCATATTGTCATATTAACTATGCTTCAATGTGTCAATGAAGTAACAGTGAACGTGTGAGGCCATTTATACCTGATGAATGTAGAACCACCCCACTAACATTAATGTTACCGCCTACAGTTACTCTACTTCCTGCTATGAGTTTGAATTGAGCGGTCATCAGAATGGTCTAAGCTAGTTTAGTGGTGTCAATTTGGGTGGGGATACTTTGTGGAACGTTCCAACAGGAATCTGTTGCAAAAACGTCGTAAATAACAAGGCTGCCAACAAACAACGCATACAGAGTTGTATAGCGGCAGACTAAGATACCGGGTAGGGCGTGGGCTATTTCATTAAGTTTTTCACTCCCAACGTTTATTCCGAAAAATGTCTGTCCTCACTCTGGTAGCCTGTGGACAAACATTAAGAATAAGCTACGTGGTGAGTTGATGCCTATTCGGCAGCTAGTTAGCTAGGTGAATTGATAATGCTACTTTGTATGCGTTGTTTGTTGGCATCCTTGTACTTACGAAGTTTTTGGAAAAGATTCATGTTGGAACGTGCCACAAAATTATACCCATACTGTCAATTGTGTTTCCCTTGCCTTCAATGTTTGATTGAGTCTGGAACATTTAAATGTACGTGTAGAGTTGAGGGTGAAGCCAGATGTCATACCTGATGCAATTATTGGGGTCCGTGTCACAGTCGACATTGCACATGAATCTCTCCCAATGCAGCCAACCCATTGTAGGCTTGAGCGCGAGACCATTGTCCAGAGATCGAACTGGACTGATAAAAGCACCGATTGTAAATAGCACCAGAACTACAGCACCCATTTGAGTTACTGGTTTCATTTGACTAACGAATAATCTTCATCAACAATGTGTGAATTAAAAGCACGTCTATTTCCTGATAGTGACACAAACTCGGTCCGCCTTACCGGAAGATTGACTGCAACATGGACCAGTAATATCATGATGCGCTGGAAACTAGCCAATCACGTTGCACCCGTGTCTGGATATAAACAAGGAAGCGCACCTGTGTCAAGTGTTTGCTTGATGACATGGATTGTAATTCAACATTTTTGCCTGTAACTTGTGATGTGCACCTGGCCATAACTTCATAATCCTTTTTGCTACGTTTGAAAAGAATGAGCTACAGGTCTGGCTGTAGCTTTTTTTTATACCATATTAGGAACTGTTTGAGTGTAGAATCTGGGGTGAGACACAAGATGGATCTAATCTACCCAACGACCAGATGCGGACAGAGGAGAGCACCAAGGGACTGGGACAAGTCTGAGTGCCAGCGATAGGCTGAGCAAAGTTTAAACCACGCTCAGCCTCTACTGTGATAGGCCAATGGATGGCTGTCATAGTATAATAACTGTGGTTTCTACTATATTAACTGTCAACAGTCAATTGAAACCCCGACTGAGTCGCCCCCCCCCCCACAAAAAAAAAGGAACTTATGTCACTTATACCTGGAGCCGGTGTTGTGCCAAAAATCTCCTCCTGCCAAAATTCGTGGCAAGATAATGGCCTTGCCGACCCCCCCCCCCTTCTAATTTCCTTAATTTTGTCACTAGAGTCAAATACTCTCTGTGGCACACATTAGAGTCAAATACTTTCTATAGAACAAACTTCACATCAGGATAGGCAACTGAAATTAATAATTAATGTATGTGTGTTATATTAAACATAGAGGAGGGAGTCAAATGTAGGCAAGCAATAAACATTTCAGAACAACTACTAGTCGAATAAGACATGGGAGAGATGACACATTTTGGCAAAGAGATTTATTATTAGACTAATACACTTGAAACAAATAGCCAAACTGAAAACTGCAGACAAAAATGCTCTCTGTTACTGAGATCAGTGAAATGTAGGCTAAACTGACAACGGAGTGAAGAGCAGAAATCTCAACTAGCAAGCAAGTCGCAGCAATGAAGAACGCGAATGGGGGGGAGAATTCTGTCAGGGGGGAGATTTTCTGCACAATACTGGCCCTGATGGGCTTGTTTGACATTGCATGCAATTGCTGACTGGCTGAGCTACAAAGAACCTTGCATCATGAATAAATACCTATTATTATTTGTAGATCAGTCAGTCAATTTACCCATGATGCATTGCGGTTTTAATCCTCTCGAACCGTCTCGAACACAGTCAATGTTTTACCCACCTCTCAAGCGCATTTTAACGAGATTATACATGTTCACACACCGTTGGCAACGTTAGAGAAGCAGCCATGCGTTGTCAATGACCTGACTATTCAGCAGCATTGAAATCAACAGAAAAAGCAAGTGTATCAGGTATGAAATAGGTGTCAAAAATTGGTATTTGACCTGTGTGTCAAGGCTCTCCAAATCTGATATGGAGGCTATCCCTGTGTTGGCCTAATTGAGGTCCACATAAAATATTATCACAACCACAACCACATGCACAGACACATGCACCAATTAAACATCTTACTATAATTTGTTTGACCAGGCCAAGGCCTATCCAATGATCAGAATGTTGCCACACCGAAAAGACAACTTCTTGACTGGTGAACACCTGGCCCTTGATCATGACTCTCAGTTCCATTACATTACATATAAGAGTCATTGGACGAAGGGATCTTCTGTATGGTGGAGTTTTGTTAAGAGCTCCGACGCTCGGTCTGAACATTAACACGCGTCTCTTGCGGTACGGTTTTGGAAGCATAAGGACCTTATCTTTCATATCAGCAAGAAATAATTTTCCAAAAACAAAAGGTTAAATTGATACACATTTATAGGGTTAGGGTTCCCACATATTTCCATGTTACAGCGCTTGTTTACGGAAAACAGACAGAAGACAAAGTAGACTACCTGTGCTAATTAGCTATCTGCATCTTCGAACACCTGTGTCTAAATGGAAAACGGACGCCACAAACGTGTTGTCACTGAAAAATACTGTCGGCTGCAACTGTGTTAAAACCGGTTAAAACAGTCTACAGTAAGTGTGTATTTTGCATTTGTGAATTTATTTGTATGTGGTATGAACTTAAGTTTCTAGAACCGTACTGCAATTGAGAATCAATTTACGTTTAGATGGAGAATTTGACTGTTCTGGCTTCCAGAGCCAATTTGCCTTTAAACAGAACATGTAAGGTCCTTGGACTATAAGGAGTGATGTTAGGTTCCTTTAGTCCATTATTGGGCTAGTGAACACCCAGCCTACACTGTACACAAGCAAGGTAGAATTATTGAGATGGCATAACTCCAGACTATCATAATAATCCCTGTTGCTGTGCTGTCATGGGTCTAGAAAGCGAGCATCATAAAATGAACACAAAACCTGACCTTTGTGCAAATGTCAAGGGTGTGTATTTCAGCCTTGAACATCATCAGAGGCCTCACCAAGAGGGACAGGCCTGATACAAACAATTTATCACTCACTGTATTCACTATACTCACTGTATATCAGAGAGCCTGGGCAAAGAAGTGAAGGCTATAAATGACTCGTCCAACCTGAGAGATTGACCATCGATTTACTTGGTTACAAACTTACTTGGTTTCCTCACTATAAAAAGGATCTCGCTCCCAGCCACAGCAGTGATAGATTGTCAAATTTTTCTCAAACTGAACTCGTGTTTCCAGGCGATGTGTTCACACTCCTGTCCAGCGTTGGTGATCGGGCGGCCCACTAGAGCTGCTGCTTCTTGTTTTTAGCTGATAAGAGGGGAACTCGATGTGGTCGTCTGCTGCAATATCCCATCCGTAACAAGGATCGACGAGTTGTGCGTTGCGCACCACTGTTGTACTGCGCTGTTATTTGTCTGTTTGTGGCCTGCCTGTTAGCTTGCACGATTCTTGCCGTTCTCCTTCGACCTCTCTGATCAACAAGCTATTTTATCCCGCAGGACTGCCGCTGACTGGTTGTTTTTTTGTTTGTCTCACCATTCTCTGTAAACCCTAGACACAGATGTGCGTGAAAAGCCCAGGAGGGCAGCTGCTTCTGAGATACTGGATGCAGCGCGCCTGGCACCGACGATCAATACACGCTTAAAGTCGCTTAGGTCACTCGTTTTGCCTTTTCTAATGTCCAATCGAACAGTAACTTTATATAGCAAGCCACGACCACAGGAGCTATCCATTTTCGTGAACAGCCTGGTGTTCCTAATAAACTGTCCAGTGAATGTATTATGCCCACCTGATAAGCCCCCTGCCCCCAAGACTAAACATACACAGCACATACAAAAGTAGGTGGACACCCCTTCAAATTAGTGGATTTTGCTATTTTATCCACAAACGTTGCTGACAGGTGTATAAAATCGAGCACACAGCATGCAATCTCCATAGACAAACATTGGCAGTAGAATGGCATTACTGAAGAGTTTAGTGACTTTCAACGTGGCACCGTACCAACAAGTCAGTTCGTCACACTTCACAAAAATCGTCTGTCCTCGGTTGCAAAACTCACTACGAGTTCCAAATTGCTTCTGGAAGCAACGTCTTGCCAAGAACTGTTTGTCGGGAGCTTCATGAAATGAGTTTCCATGGCCGAGCAGCCGCACACAAGGCCAAGATCATCACGTGCAAAGCCAAGCGTTGGCTGGAGTGGTGTAAAGCTCACCGCCATTGGACTCTGGAGCAGTGGAAACGCGTTCTCTGGAGTGATGAATCATGCTTCACCATTTGACAGTCTGACGGACAAATCTGGGTTTGGAGGATGCCAGGGGAATGCTACCTGGTTCAATGCATCGTGCCAACGGTAAAGTTTGGTGGAGGAGGAATAATGGTCTGGGGCTGTTTTTCATGGTTCGGTCTAGGCCCCTTAGTTCCAGTGAAGGGAAATATTAACGCTAAAGCATACAATTACATTTTAGATGATTCTGTGCTTCCAAGTTTGTGGCTACAGTTTGGGTAAGGCCCTTCCCTGTTTTAGCATGACAATTCCCCCATGCACAAAGCGAGGTCCATACAGAAATGGTTTATCGAGATCGGTGTGGAAGAACTTGACTGACCTGCACAGAGCCCTGACCTCAACCCCATCTAACACCTTTGGGATGAATTGGAATGCCGACTGCGAGCCAGGCCTAATCCCCCAACATCAGTCCAACATCAGTCCACATACTTTTGGTAATTTAGTGTATATCAATGACCTATCAACCTTTTACCTCATGAAGTATGGCAAATGTAGTCAGATTGCATCTTTATAAGCACTTTAAGGGCTTCAGTGTGTCAATTTAGTTAATGTTTTAAAAAGTGTAGTATACCATTCATCCCTTTCACATATAAACTCAACTCAACCCTTTTTCAGGACCCTGTCTTTCAAAGATAATTCGTAAAAATCCAAATAACTTCACAGAGGTTTTAACACTGTTTCCAATTTTTATTTATATTATTTTTTATTTCACCTTTATTTAACCAGGTAGGCAATTTGAGAACAATTTCTCATTTACAATTGCGACCTGGCCAAGATAAAGCAAAGCAGTTTGACACATACAACAACACAGAGTTACACATGGAGTAAAACAAACATACAGTCAATAATACAGTAGAAAAATAGGTCTATATACAATGTGAGCAAATGAGGTGAGATAAGGGAGGTAAAGGCAAAAAAAGGCCATGGTGGCGAAGTAAATACAATATAGCAAGTAAAACACTGGAATGGTAGATTTGCAGTGGAAGAATGTGCAAAGTAGAAAGAGAAATAATTGGGTATAAAGAAGCAAAATAAATAAATAAATACAGTAGGGGAAGAGGTAGTTGTTTGGGCTAAATTATAAATGGGCTATGTACAGGTGCAGTAATCTGTGAGCTGCTCTGACAGCTGCTGCTTAAAGCTAGTGAGGGAGATAAGTGTTTCCAGTTTCAGTTTGCAGTTCGTTCCAGTCATTGGCAGCAGAGAACTGGAAGGAGAGGAGGCCAAAGGAGGAATTGGCTTTGGGGGTGATCAGAGAGATATACCTGCTGGAGCGTGTGCTACAGGTGGGTGCTGCTATGGTGACCAGCGAGCTGAGATAAAGCGGGGCTTTACCTAGCAGGGTCTTGTAGATGACCTGGAGCCAGTGGGTTTGGCGACGAGTATGAAGCGAGGGCCAGCCAACGAGAGCGTACAGGTCGCAGTGGTGGGTAGTATATGGGGCTTTGGTGACAAAACGGATGGCACTGTGATAGACTGCATCCAATTTATTGAGTAGGGTATTGGAGGCTATTTTTTAAATGACATTGCCGAAGTCGAGGATCAGTAGGATGGTCAGTTTTACGAGGGTATGTTTGGCAGCATGAGTGAAGGATGCTTTGTTGCGAAATAGGAAGCCAATTCTAGGTTTAACTTTGGATTGGAGATGTTTGATGTGAGTCTGGAAGGAGAGTTTACAGTCTAACCAGACACCTAGGTATTTGTAGTCGTCCACATAATCTAAGTAAGAAACGTCCAGAGTAGTGATGTTGGACGGGCGGGCAGGTGCAGGCAGCGATCGTTTGAAGAGCATGCATTTCGTTTTATTTGTATTTAAGAGCAGTTGGAGGCCATGGAAGGAGTGTTGTATGGCATTGAAGCTCGTCTAGAGGGTTGTTAACACAGTGTCCAAAGACGGGCCAGAAGTATATAGAATGGTGTCGTCTGCGTAGAGGTGGATCAGAGACTCACCAGCAGCAAGAGCAACATCATTGATGTATATAGAGAAGAGAGTCGGCCCAAGAATTGAACCCTGTGGCACCCCCATAGAGACTGCCAGAGGCCCGGACAACAGGCCCTCCGATTTGACACACTGAACTCTATCAGAGAAGTAGTTGGTGAACCAGGCGAGGCAATCATTTGAGAAGCCAAGGCTATCGAGTCTGCCGATGAGGATGTGGTGATTAACAGAGTCGAAAGCCTTGGCCAAGTCAATGAGTACGGCTGCACAGTATTGTTTCTTATCGATGGTGGTTAAGATATCGTTTAGGACCTTGAGCATGGCTGAGGTGCACCTATGACCAGCTCTGAAACCAGATTGCATAGCGGAGAAGGTGCGGGGGGATTCGAAATGGTCGGTAATCTGTTTGTTGACTTGGCTTTCGAAGACCTTAGAAAGGCAGGTTAGGATAGATATAGGTCTGTAGCAGTTTGGGTCAAGAGTGTCCCCCCCCTTTGAAGAGGGGGATGACCGCAGCTGCTTTCCAATCTTTGGGAATCTCAGACGTCATGAAAGAGAGGTTGAACAGGCTAGTAGTTGGGGTTGCAACAATTGCGGCAGATAATTTTAGAAAGAAAGGGTCCAGATTGTCTAGCCCGGCTGATTTGTAGGGGTCCAGATTTTGCAGCTCTTTCAGAACATCAGCTGACTGGATTTGGGAGAAGGAGAAATGGGGAAGGCTTGGGCGAGTTGCTGTGGGGGGTGCAGTGCTGTTGACCGGGGTAGGGGTAGCCAGGTGGAAAGCATGGCCAGCCGTAGAAAAATGCTTATTAAAATTCTCAAATATAGTGGATTTATCGGTGGTGACAGAGTTTCCTATCCTCAGTGCAGTGGGCAGCTGGGAGGAGGTGTTTTTATTCTCCATAGACTTTACAGTGTCCCAGAACTTTTTTGAGTTTGTGTTGCAGGAAGCAAATTTCTGCTTGAAAAAGCTAGCCTTGGCTTTTTTAACTGCCTGTGTATATTGGTTTCTAACTTCCCTGGAAAGTTGCATATCACGGGGGCTGTTCGATGCTAATGCAGAACGCCATAGGAGGTTTTTGTGTTGGTTAAGGGCAGTCAGGTCTGGAGAGAACCAAGGGCTATATCTGTCCCTGGTTCTAAATTTCTTGAATGGGGCATGCTTATTTAAGATGGTGAGGAAGGCATTTTTCAAAAATAACCAGGCATCCTCTACTGACGGGATGTGGTCAATATCCTTCCAGGATACCTGGGCCAGGTCGATTAGAAAGGCCTGCTCGCTGAAGTGTCCCATGCTGTTCAATGAACCGTAAACAATTAATGAACATGCACCTGTGGAACGGTAGTTAAGACTTAACAGCTTACAGACGGTAGGCAATTAAGGTCACAGTTATGAAAACTAAGGACACTAAAGAGGCCTTTCTACTGACTCTGAAAAACACTAAAAGAAAGATGCCCAGGGTCCCTGCTCATCTGCATGAACGTGCCTTAGGCATGCTGACTGCAGATGTGGCCAGGGCAATAAATTGCAATGTCCGTACTGTGAGACGCCTAAGACAGCGCTACAGGGAGACAGGACAGACAGCTGATCGCCCTCGCAGTGGCAGACCACGTGTAACAACACCTGCACAGGATCGGTACATCCGAACATCACACCTGCGGGACAGATACAGGATGGCAACAACAACTGCCCGAGTTACACCAGGAACGCATAATCCCTCCTTCAGTGCTCAGACTGTCCGCAATAGGCTGAGAGAGGCTGGACTGAGGGCTTGTAGGCCTGTTGTAAGGCAGGTCCTCACCAGACATCACCGGCAACAACGTCGCCTATGGGCACAAACCTACCGTCGCTGGACCAGACAGGACTGGCAAAAAGTGCTCTTCACTGACAAGTCGCGGTTTTGTCTCAGCAGGGGTGATGGTCGGATTTGCGTTTATCGTCGAAGGAATGAGCGTGACACCTAGGCCTGTACTCTGGAGCAGGATCAATTTGGAGGTGGAGGGTCCGTCATGGTCTGTGGCGGTGTGTCACAGCATCATCGGACTGAGCTTGTTGTCATTGCCGGCAATCTCAACTCTGTGCGTTACAGGGAAGACATCCTCCTCCCTCATGTGGTACCCACAATGCCACCAGCCATACTGCTCGTTCTGTGCGTGATTTCCTGCAAGACAGGAATGTCAGTGTTCTGCCATGGCCAACGAAGAGCCCGGATCTCAATCCCATTGAGCACGTCTGGGACCTGTTGGATCAGAGGGTGAGGGCTAGGGCCATTCCCCCCAGAAATGTCTGGGAATTTGCAGGTGCCTTGGTGGAAGAGTGGGGTAACGTCTCACTGGAAAATCTGGTGAAGTCCGTGAGGAGGAGATGCAGCTGGTGGCCACACCAGATACTGACTGTTACTTTTGATTTTGACCCCCCCTTTGTTCAGGGACACATTATTCCATTTATGTTAGTCACATGTCTGTGGAACTTGTTCAGTTTCTGTCTCAGTTGTTGAATCTTGTTATGTTCATACAAATATTTACACATGGTAAGTTTGCTGAAAATAAACGCAGTTGACAATGAGAGGACGTTTCTTTTTTTGCTGAGTTTATCTGTATATTGGTAAACAGCCACCAAAATACTTTAAAACTATTTCTTCACTCTTATTTACTTGTACATTTCTGGAGAGAACAGATTGTTAACAGTCCCACTTGATAAATTATACCCAGTATGATGAATTGATGGACACTTTCTAGGGCCAGACACTCTGGTCCTTGTAGGTGGGAACACACACACACGCACACGCACACATTGGCATTTCAATAGTCCTACTACTGAAAGCTCTGTTGAAACATCTATTTGCAAAACTTAAGCCCAAGCCCAGATAGTGAATCAAACAGTGGGGAGAGTAATTCCGTGAAACGTATGCACCTAATTATAATTTTACATTGGTCGCTGTTATGAAAATGGTTTTCAATAATGGCTTCCTCGTGATTACAATCTAAAATATTATTAATAATGATCTAGCAGAGCTACTATACCGCAATGACGACTTACAAGGCCTTGGTGAAGGGCCTTTCAGTATATTTGAAAAATAAAAATCGATTTTAATAGTGTAATCGATACATGATTCAGCTTGTAGTCCTTTAAAGAGTCTGAGAGTACACAAAGCCTGACCTTCACTCTGACTATGATTGCCGTTCGCAGCACTGTACTGCATGCAAGGTTGCCATGACGAATCTCAACTTTGAAGAGCCTTGATGGATCTCATGCCCCCTGTAATAATTAGATAGACCTGCATATTATTGCTTTATTGCTGGAGTAGGAGCTGGTAAACGAATAGCCACAGCAGAATGCCAAGCAAAGAGTAGCGGCAGTATGTTTCCTACAGAAACAGGCTGCTGGCAGGCTGGTGGAGAGAGCAGCTCAAGGATCTCAAACAGTCTTCCTGTTGTTTGTCTGAGCACAGTCACAAATCATCTGTCTGTCTGTGTAGGACTTGACTAGACAAGTAGATTCATGGATACCGGTAACACTGGATTTTATAGTCCTAGAACTAGGCTATTTCAGGGAGGTGGTATTTTTTACCTGGTGTGGCACAGAGGACATTCACTTCAAATAATTAAACACGATTAGCAACTACCTGATACCAATTTATACTGTGTGGCGCTTCTTTTAGAGTTTCACAAATGAAACAAAATTAATTACTTGGCAGTAAATATAACATTTTACCAGATTATACTTTTGTAAAAAAACAGGTAAACCAGTGGTACACACATAATACATAAACTGTCATTCACTTTTAAAGATAGCATATTTTGTATTATTTTCACAGATAAAATAATGTGAAAGGGAACAAAAAAAAGTTGATTTGTTCCAGGAGGCTTTGATGAGAGTCTTTGATGGGTCCTCTGTGTTATCCAGCTACTGCCATGCTACTTTACACCACTGGTCCTTCACGCTGAGTAAGCTGCGTCAGCAGTACCTTTGTGCTCACTGATGAGGTAAATATTATCCTCAGGGGATTTTTGATTAGAGAATTATTATTGTGTTGCCTGACAGAGAGGAGACGGCAGTCACACTGTATAATGCTCTGCCTCTCTATCACCTAACCTTGCCATATGGCACAAAGTAAGAGATTTTTACTAGGATAAAATGCCTTCTTTTTTTTTTTTTTTACAGTTCACAGCACAGGTTGCTGCATCAGTGTGAGAGAGTACAGAAATGACCTTCTCATTCTGAGATAAAAACAGTGGTGGCCCCCAAATGCTGGATGAGACATTAAGCCTAGTTTACACACCAAGCTCCAAGGCACTTGTAACTCCCGAGGAAAAACCCAAGCTTTAGATTTCCTGATTTGTATAAGAATCATAAAGGAAAGTCATTTTACTGGCTCTCTGTTGCCAGGTTTGTTCCAACGACAGTATTGGATTTGATTTGGGATTTTGTATACCACATTTGTTTGTGGTTTAAAAGAAGTCCACAAATAATATAAAATAATTTGTGCTGTTTTGCATTGAGCCATTACTGCTGTAAAATGTGCTGAGATTTTCCTTGCATTATGACTGCACTGTTTCACCAACTATCAACCAGCAAATAGATTTCCTAGTATTGTGCAGCATTTCTTATTCTCTTTCCTCTGAGATAGAAAATATGTCACGATTCACAAACACGGTTCTTCTAAATCTTATCTACTTCCTAAACTAAACACAATGTGCAATATGGCTTTATTTGGCGAGAAAACAAATCTGATAAGACGATCGGGTTATCAAATGATTTCATCTGGTCACTTAGGACGGTAAGATGAGCCAAAGGCAAGGGAAGAGAACACATGGGATCTCAATCCTATCAGTTTGGTTAAAATACATTTTTAAATTTGGCATTGTCTGTTGCAATAGCCTTTGTAAATCAACACACTGGTTGTTAACTTGATAAGCTAGTGGAGAAGGAGTGAGTACATAAGTTGTTTCCTTTTTACCATTGCATTATTTACTATAGAACACAATAAATTATTATCAACAAATATATCCACAGCCATATACAGTGTATGTCTATAGACCTAGCTAAATGGCACTGGGTATATCCATATACAGTGTATGTCTATAGGCCTAGCTATATAGCACTGGGTATATCCATATACAATAGTGATCACTATGGAAACTAGACAAGTTAATATCCTTGAATCTATGTTCAGAGGATCCCATGGAAGCAGTGGGAGTGTTCCTCTGCCCAGGCATCGCTGACGCATGCCAGATCCTACAATGCCTGGAAAGGTATTTAACGTATCAGCTAACCACATCATATGCTATAGCAATCTGTCAGTCGATGACGTGGCACTCAACCATTGGTTGATGCATGCAACATCTGAGCAGGGGAACGCGACCAATATGTCCCCATGGCTGACATCAGAAAGATTTGGGGCGTGTTCATAGACTCATATCAGAGACTCATATCAGAGATATGAGTGTTCATATCAGTGTTCAGAGGCTCATATCTCCCCCACTAGCTTTAAGCACCAGCTGTCAGAGCAGCTCACAGATCACTGCACCTGTACATAGCCAATCTGTAAATAGCCCATCTAACTACCTCATCACCATATTGTTATTTATTTTATTTATTTTGCTCCTTTGCACCCCAGTACCGCTACGTGCACACTCATCTTCTGCACATCTATCACCCCAGTGTTTAATTTACCATACTGTAATAATTTCGCCACTATGGCCTATTTATTGCCTCACCCCCCTTATCCTACCTCATTTGCACACACTATATATAGACTTTCTCTATTGTATTATTGACTGTATGTTTGTTTATTCCATGTGTAACTCTGTGTTGTTGTTTGTGTCGCACTGCTTTGCTTTATCTCGGCCAGGTCGCAGTTGTAAATGAGAACTTGTTCTCAACTAGCCTACCTGGTTAAATAAAGGCACATTTTTAATTTTTTTCAAGTGTTCCTCTGCCCAGGCGTTGCTGACACATGCGAGATCCTACAAGGCCTGGATAGTTATTTTTAGGTATCAGCTAACCGCATATGTTATAGCAATTGAGTGCCCAACGGCACAGTCGACGACGTGGCATGCAACCATTGGTTGATGCATGCAATGTCTGAGCAGGGGAATGCAACCTAGATTTTAATTCTTGTGGCATCCAGACATTGTCTGGTCTGAAATTTACATCATGCTAAAACGGGAAGGTTCAACCCATTATCATCTCTTGTTGCACTTGACTGGCAAGCATGGCGACGTGGGAATCATGTGGCAAAGGCAACATTTTATTAAAATTTGTTTTCAACCCAGTCAAAAATAATATATTTCTCATGTGCATGAAGGTGTTATAATAGGAATGCAAATTTTGGGGGGAAATTAGAGAAACTGATCCAAGTAGTGCCTAGTCCCTAGTAATCCCTCTTGCCTTTCGTTAAATACCTGCCATTGCCTGTTCAGTCTCTCTGTTACTGTCAGCAAAATGGGGATACTGTATGATGTTGAACACTGCCTCCATAATCCATATTACAACACCTTGTCTTTGAGTGGTAAAATATTATTTCCCAAGGGTTTTGTACAGTATGAAAACCTTTTACGAAAACAGAACAAGATCTGATGTTGTAATACCCAATTTATTCTCTGTCCTTAGAGGGGAAAATAAAATATGCTCCTAATCATTTGTACGAAGTGAGAGTGGCTCATCTTTTATGAGTTTTGTGTAAAGCGCCAAACATGCTCAGGGGATTTTTAGCAGTATGAAACAAACAATACCAGTTTCATATTTGCAACCAACAGTAAACCAGTAAGTTACTCTTTCCATGCGAGAAAATTAACAGGAAAATATATCAAACAATATGTAGCCCACAGGTTTTTGCTCCATCAATGAGCCTGGTAGCTAAAGCAGATAATCAATTTTCTCCACGTTTCTCATTAATGAAAATTCAAAGGCTGCCGCTTCAAGCCCTATCAACGATTGATTCAATCAAACAATGCTCTCAGGTACCTCTTGTTATTGTTGTCTATGAATACAAATATAAAAACATATTCATAAATGATTGAATTACTTTAAGTTCAAGTACTAGAATACGTCCTTGAATGTAGAGAAGAGTTTTATGTGTGGAACTCAGTCACACTTGCATTTTGTAGCCCATGTTCACCCAAAATGAAAATATAGGTGATGCAGGGAAAAAATGATAACTTTTCCAACTCAGGAGCAGGGTTGAGTGCTTGACAAATAGCATTCATGGACCAATTTTCTGTATCTGCAACACATGTATTTGTTTAGATTATGAGCAATGGCAAGGCCCCAGACAAATTTGAGTTTGTACAGCACTTTTTATTTCCAGTAGTTAAGTTGACACGTTGCGGTGGTGTGTAGCGGGGGATGACTGGACTGGATGGGCAACCAGCAGCATTCAGTGCTCAACGCAGAGGGCAGACAGTAAATAATGGAGCATAGGAGCACCTCTAGAGCCTTGCCCTCCTGGGCCTCTTGCTCCACCAATTGGTGGGCCAGTCTACCCCTACAACACTCCACCTCCACCCAAACACTCCACACACGAGGAGCTGTGAAGCAAGGCTTCTCTCCTTCAACGCAGAGTTAATAAAGAGAGATGGGGATTTTTAGGATGGAGGCCCCAGTGGAGACAAATTTTGTTGATGGTGATGATGATGTCGGGAGTTGGGGTCATCTAGGGGTGTGTGCATGTGGAGAGGAGATGGGGGGGGGGGGGTGAATAAATGGTCCATGAGTTCAATTCAGCATGGTTCCAGTCGCAACTTCTCCTCCCCCCTCCTCACCCCACAGATCTTATGGGTTAGGTTGCCCTCCTCCTCCCACAGAATGACTTGCTCCCAGCTTCTCAGCAGGCCCTTGTTTCCAAGGCAACAAGATGTTGCTGTGTATCTGGGAGGTTGTTCTGGTCTAGACAAACATCATTATTTTGGTAACCACACATAAAAGAAGCAAAGGCTTGACAGACAAAATGTACGTTAAATTGTTAATAATAATAATAATAATAATTCATTTATAGAGCGCATTTCCCCTTAATGTTAAACAATAAGAACACATTTTACATATCCAGCTCTTGCATCCACTTGGACTCCAATCTCTTTTTGGGAGACATACACTATATATACAAAAGGATGTGGGCACCCCTTCAAATTAGTGGATTCGCCTATTTCAGCCACACCTGTTGCTGACCGGTGTATAAAATTGAGCACACAGCCATGCAATCTCCATAGACAAACATTGGCAGTAGAATGGCCTTACTGAAGAGCTCAGTGACTTTCAATGTGGCACTGTCATGGGATGCCATTTTTATAACAAGTCAGTTTGTCAAATTTCTGCGCTGCTAGAGCTGGGCTGATCAGCTCACAGAACGGGACCGCTGAAGTGCGTAGCGCGTAAAAATCTGTCTGTCCTTGGTTGCAACACTCACTACCGAGTTCCAAACTGCCTCTGGAAGCAACGTCAGCACAAGAACTGTTAGTCGGGAGATTCATGAAATGGGTTTCCATGGCCGCACACAAGCTGGCCGCCATTGGACTCTGGAGCAGTGGAAACATGTTTTTTGGAGTGATGAATAATGCGTCACCATCTGGTAGTCCGACGGATGAATCTGGGTTTGGCGGCTGCCAGGAGAATGCTACCTGCACCAATGCTTGGTGCCAACTTTAAAGTTTGGTGGAGTAGGAATGATGGTCTGGAGGTGTTTTTCATGGTTAACCCTAACCCTGCACAGAGCCCTGACCTCAACCCCATCGAACACCTTTGGGATGAATTGGAACACCGACTGTGAGCCAGGCCTAATCGCCCAACATCAGTGCCCAACCTCACTAATGCTCTTGTGGCTGAATGGAAGCAAGTCCCCTCAGCAATGTTCCAACATCTAGTGGAAAGCCATCTCAGAAGAGTGGAGGCTGTTATAGCAGCAAAGGGGGACCAATTCCATATTAATGCCCATGATTTTGGAATGAGATGTTCGACGAGCAGGTGTCCACATACTTTTGGTTATGTAGTGTATAAATAGCTGCAGTGTATATGAAGGAAAGAGGATCTTAGCAATGCTCTTTGTCAATTAGTTTGACACTCAAAAAGAAAACCACCAACTCGTAGTTGGCAGGGAACTTCTCCAAACTTCCTTTAACAGAAAAACAAAGCAGCAGTTCAAATGAAAAAAATGGAAAAATCAATCAAAACAAACCATTAACTCCAAAAGGAGTCCAGGAGCTTTGTTCCTCTCCAACACCTTGACCTTGCAGCAGTATTATTCTAGTTTTGTTGCTGACAAGAGCAGACAGCGTAGAAAGTGAGAAATGGTTTGCCTCGCCCAGACAGAAGGTAGTCTTCTAATTCCAGGACAAAGTGGTAAGAAAAATACCCCTCTAAGTTTGACTCTTTTACCTAAAATAACCCAGAATCACCCAAAGTTAGTCCATGGCACAATTTAAGATCAGCTCTCTAGATGCAGTATTTGGGTGAGAAAACACTAATTTGACTGTATCTTACCTAGATTAATGTCGCCTTCCCAGTTAAACTTATTCAGAATCCTATCTCAAACAAATAAAAACGGTGTTATAAAGTAGTTTCCACTGTGTTTGGGTGACATTTGTAAATTTACATTTGTTAATTGTATTGATTAAATACCCCTGAACAAGACAGTTTACCCACTGTTCCTAGGCCGCCATTGAAAATAGGAATTTGTTCTTAACTGACTTGCCAAGTTAAATAAAGGTAAAATAAAATGAATAAAAATAAAATGTGGCAAAGAGTAAAGAAATACCTTGAGACTAAACCCAGTGTGAGAGGATCCTCTTCCCTATTGCCTCGCCTATCACCTGTCCTTGGAAACAAGCATGAGGATGACGAGAATGGACAGGCTAACCTTAAGACGCTCATTATAATCCAGTGTGGCATTCGCAGGGATCCACATGATATTTAGCAGAGGGACTTTTACCTCCCCACCCCTTGCTAATTAGCATGGAGGAAGTTACCTTTTGATTCATTACAGGCCTCTGCCGTTGTTGCCCTGGTGAGGTCCAAGCCACAGGGATGACACCTTGGCTGTGTTCATTATGCACATAACAGAGGAAAACTGACTGAAATACACAGGGACTTACCAGGACCCGGACTTGTCAAATTACAAATGTTTCTGTTACAAAACGTTTTAGAACGTTTTCTGATGTGTGCCTTTATTGAATACGTCCCTGTTCCCACAGAGACGTCTCCTGGCTACCCACTCAGTATATTTGGAGGCCAAGCTCTTTTATTCACAGAGAACATGTGACAGGCCTCATTCACTGAGTGGGAGGTGTACAGTGGGCATATAAACACAAAAAGGCTGGCTGGGTGGTTTAGAGTGAAACGTGCCCTTTTGGTTTCCAAGTGTACAGTAATTACTTGAAAGATGCTTGTATGTTAATGCAAAGCAACTTCTTTTGAAAGGCATACCAAAGCATTTACAGTGCATGGCCGTCTAAAAGAAAAGCCTGAGGAATCAGATAGTCAGACAGTCGTACCTTTCACTGATAAGAGATTGAAGATACTGTCCTTGGCTTGATGAATTAGGGGTTTGAAGACTACATTTAGATGTCGTTCCCCTATCTGTCTACTCTATGGCTTTTACAAAGTATTTCTTAACACAGTGTTTTTTAAAGTTACATTTTAAAAGAGCCCAGCTGCCAAAGTGTAAAGGATTGCTCATGTCCCTGTCAAGTCTGACAAACTCTGATGGGTATGTCTCATATATCCCCCCCCAATAAAGGGAATCACAGTGAAAAGGTGGTCAATTGGAATCAAAGCACAGACATGTACTTTCAGAGTGACCGATGTATGGAATGGTGAGACAGACAGCCACACTGTAATGGTCATCACTCAGTGGTGTGGTATTGACAGGGGAGCAAGAGGAAGGGGGGGTTAGTGGCGTTCCTCCATATTTCCTCTGCGGGGAGGCAAGGAGGCGTTTAGCTGTCTTACCTTAACCCTCCGCTGTCACACACACACACACACACACACACACACACACACACACACACACACACACACACACACACACACACACACACACACACACACACACACACACACACACACACACACACACACACACACACACCTCCCAGGGATGGAAATAATTATTTCCCCCGTTCTCTTGCCTCTCTCCCGGGCCAAACCTACAGCACTGAATCAGTGTCAGAGCGCAGAAACCGGTGCAGGGCTGTCTCACTCGCCCGTTCTCCTGGGCATTTACACCAGTGTGAGTGATGTCAGATGGGCAGAAAAAACGGGGGGAGGAGAAGAAATCCTCTTGGAGATAGGGTTTAGACCTAAGAGTGGAGGTGGATGAGAGCTGAGTTGGAGACACTGTAGAGAGACAGTCAGGCAGAGGCAGCAGCAAATGCACCGTACCTGCCTATCTCTTCTCCTCCTTTCAAAGCTGTCAGTCCCCAGGTCTAGCCTCCTACCTGCAGGCTGCTTAAATCAGCTCAGTTAATAATATAGCGCCTGGACAGATGGAGAGACTGAGAGGAGAGAGGGAATTAACCGAAAGGAGATGAGGTTGAGGGAAGGAGGAGGGGAGGGAGGGATTCCAGAGAGACGGTCCGTTTCGTGTCTGCACTGGTCAGCGTGGACAGACCTCCAGAGATGTGTTATTACAAAAGAGAGGTTCTTTCTCTGTCTTTTTTAATATCGTATCAGTTTGTTCCACTTCTGCTCTTTTCAGAACTATGGGAGGGAAGTTTGGAGAGAGGGGAGATCTGCTGTGAATCTAATTGAGTTTGAGGTGAGATGAAGAAATTAAAGTCCTGATATTGCATGCCTTTGTACTTTGTGACTTGGGCGATTCCACACCAGCGAAGGCGTACAATGTTTTTGGTATTTCAGATTGTTCAGGGATTGTCATGGATCATAAGGTCTTACTGCAGGCAGTTGAAGTCAGAAATGTACATACACTTAGGTTGGAGTCATTAAAACTTGCTTTTCAACCACTTCACAAATTTCTTGTTAACAAACTATAGTTTTGGCAAGTCGGTTAGGACATCTACTTTGTGCATGACACAAGTCATTTTTCCAACAATTGTTTATGGACAGATTATTTCACTTATAATTCACTGTATCACAATTCCAGTGGGTCAGATGTTTACATACACTAAGTTGACTGTGCCTTTAAACAGCTTGGAAAATTCCAGAAAATGATGTCATGGCTTTAGAAGCTTCTGATAGGCTAATTGACATAATTTGAGTCAATTGGATGTGTACCTGTGGATGTATTTCAAGGCCTACCTTCAATCTCAGTGCCTCTTTGCTTGACATCATGGGAAAATCAAAAGAAATCAGTCAAGACCTCAGGAAAAAAAATTGTAGACCTCCACAAGTCTGGTTCATCCAAAAGCCTGAAAGAACCACGTTCATCTGTACAAACAATAGTACGCAAGTATAAACACCATGGGCCAAAGCAGCCGTCATACCGCTCAGGAAGGAGACGCATTCTGTCTCCTAGAGATGAACGTACTTTGGTACGAAAAGTGCAAATAAATCCCAGAACAACAACGAAGGACCTTGTGAAGATTCTGGAGGAAACAGGTACAAAAGTATCTATATCCACAGTAAAACGAGTCCTATATCGACATAACCTGAAAGGCCGCTCAGGAGGAAGCCACTGCTCCAAAACCGGCATAAAAAAGCCAGACAACGGTTTGCAACTGCACATGGGGACAAAGATAATACTTTTTGGAGGAATGTCCTCTGGTCTGATAAAACAAAAATAGAACTGTTTGGCCATAATGACCATCGTTATGTTTGGAGGAAAAAGCGGGAGGCTTGCAAGCCGAATAACACCATCCCAACCGTGAAGCACGGGGGTGGCAGCATCATGTTGTGGGGGTGCTTTGCTGCAGGAGGGACTGCACTTCACAAAATAGATGGCATCATGAGGTAGGATAATTATGTGGATATATTGAAGCAACATCTCAAGACATCAGTCAGGAAGTTATAGCTTGGTCGCAAATGGGTCTTCCAAATGGACAATGACCCCAAGCATACTTCCAAAGTTGTGGCAAAATGACTTAAGGACAACAAAGTCAAGGTTTTGGAGTGGCCATCACAAAGCCCTGACTTCAATCCTATAGACAATTTGTGGGCAGAACTGAAAAAGCGTGTGCGAGCAAAGAGGCCTACAAACTTGACTCAGTTACACCAGCTCTGTCAGGAGGAATGGGCCAAAATTCACCCAACTTATTGTGGGAAGCTTGTGGAAGGCTACCCGAACCGTTTGACCCAAGTGAAACAATTTAAAGGCAATGCTACCAAATACCAATTGAGTGTATGTTAACTTCTGATCCACTGGGAATGTGATGAAAGAAATAAAAGCTGAAATAAATCTTTCCCTCTATTATTATTCTGACACTTCACATTCTTAAAATAAAGTGGTGATCCTATCTGACCTAAGACAGGGTATTTTTACTAGGATTAAATGTCAGGAATTGTGAAAAACCGAGTTTAAATGTATTTGGCTAAGGTGTATGTAAACTTCCGACTTCAACTGTACATGTCTAGAAACGGCATAACATTTTCACTTTCATCATGATCTTCTCAAAAATGGTTTGTGACACAAATGTAAAAAGCATGCCAAACAT
Organism: Salvelinus alpinus; assembly: GCF_045679555.1. Lineage (NCBI taxonomy): Eukaryota > Metazoa > Chordata > Actinopteri > Salmoniformes > Salmonidae > Salvelinus > Salvelinus alpinus. Next base: position 80,666,263 of record NC_092089.1, on the reverse strand, counting down.
CCTTCCTCCCAATAAAGTTTCTATGTGAGAACTGCCAGAACATGCCAACAATGTATCCCACCTATTCTGGCATGGAATCGCCCACCTGTGAAATAAATTGGCCATAGCTGGTCATTCAGGTGTGTTTAAATTTTTTATTTTATTTAGTATGGTTCAGTTTAGTTCTTGATAATATTGTGAATTTCAACATGCTAGATGTGTTTTCTACATAGAATCACAGTTTCTGCGAAGAGTTTTTACATTATGTGGGTCTTGTTGTCAATACCATGAGCTACAACTACACCTACTCTCCGGCCGTAACTTAAATTCAACTGAAAACGGTTTCATTCTGTACATAAATCCGAGACACTCCATTTAGTATTGTAAAATTACATTACATATACAGTAGTATGTATTCATTTGTGGATGTCCATCATCCATTTCATATGATATGTTACAAATTAGAATTCGTATTATATGTTACGAATGTGCAAAATCTTATGTTACGAATTTGCAAAAAGTACAATATGTTACAAATTTGCAAAACATACTACATGTTATGAATATGCAAAATGTATGATATGTTACGAATTCTAGCTAGGTGAGCATCTGCTAAATGACTAAAATGTAAATGTAAAATGTTTTACATTTAGGAGTTAGGTTAAAGGGTTAAAATTATGGTTAGGGGAAAGGTTAGCTAACCTGCTAAGTAGTTGCAAAGTAGCTAAAAAGAAGTAAGTAGTTGTTAATTGGCAAAAAAGCTAAAGTTGTCCATGATGAGATTCGAACTCGCTACCTTTGGGTTCACACTATACGCCCACCCATCCACACCGACCAACCACCCTATTTTTGTTTTTGCGTTAAGTAACCATCAGTCTTATGTAACCATACCAAACGTAACATATCATACTAATTTCAGTGTCACGGATTTAAGCTTACTATGTTACATCTTGTCTATGTGACTAGACTGCTCTCCCTGGCTTTAATCACACAAGTGAAAAGATTTGGGTAGGAGGCTTGGCAGTCATTACGGTGATTCTTTTCCACAACATTGAAGGATTTGCCAAAGTACTATTTATCTTTCTGTCATGTTCTCAGACAAAGAGGAGAAGGGTAGTGGGAACACATGCCCGTAATCATTCCATATAAACCGTGAAGCATATAGGCTGAAAATGAATTTCTCTCAGATTACTGAATTAAAGAAATGCAGAAGCAGTGAGGGGGATTAGTGAAAAGGAAATCGTATGGATTTTCTATGTAGGCTGCTATAGCTAAGTGTGCAGAACAGTGAGCACTTAAATGCTTTTTTAAATGGATTTTCTTCCCACTCGGAGGACTCGTCACACTCTGGACTGTATCCTTGTCTTCTCACTCGAAGGACTGATGACACACTGCACTGTATCCTTGTCTTCTCACTCGAAGGACTGATCACACACTGCACTGTATCCTTGTCTTCTCACTCGGAGGACTGATCACTCAGTGGACTGTATCCTTGTCTTCTCACTCGGAGGACTGATCACACACTGCACTGTATCCTTGTCTTCTCACTCGTAGGACTGATCACACACTGCACTGTATCCTTGTCTTCTCACTCAGAAAGGTGGGGGAGGGGGGTGTTCAGAAGGGCTTCAGCCGTAAATCTAGCGGAATGTTTGAAACCTCTGCCACAGGGACAGGGAGCCTGGTTACAAATATTATCTAGTTACAAATATTATCTCTCTGTGACCTTAAGGCACCATCAATTATGGGGGCTTTTAACCTTGGTGTTGAGATTGACAGATGAGCTGCAGGATACCGGGGAAATGTTTTCCTCTGTTTACTGAAAATCTGGAGGAAACCTGCAGTATACAGAGTCTCGAAATTGAGTTTATATCTCTGTAATGGTTGTGTGTTGTGGCATCTCTGCTGTTGCTCCCAGTGGACTTAATAGACTTACTGGCACCTCAGACAACAGAAATTAGAAAATAAAAAATGAACCATGTTTGTGTATGGACGTGTCTACTTTTATGTGATTACAGCTGATGTAGAATCTCTAGCTGGTTAATTGTGGTGTACCTTGGCTTTTCTGAGCCAGTGGTATTGATGGTGCTTTTTTAGTTGTGTTGGTGTGCAGAGGATTGTGCGTTTGCGCCGTGTTTCTCTGCACAGAATTTTCCGGTGGTTTTCCTGCAGGAGGGTCCTGAGTATTTTGTTTAATGTAGAGGTGACGTTGTGGGGGAGACAGACCTTGACATGAGCCTTTATAAGGTTGTCAGGGGAATTCTAAGGGAGAGGAACTGCTAAATAGGATCACTCCTCTCTCCTGGCCCCTACGTAAAGGGAGCTATTGAAGTGACCACATATGAAAGGTATATTCACCATGCACGGATATCTATATTTGAAGTGCCTGGTGACATTTTCAAGGTCTGCATTAAAAACCCTGCTTGGAGCAATTCCCTCTGTACAAACACTCTATCATATTTTATAGTGTGCGAGTCCGAGGAAGGTAGTGGTTCGATAAGTGGATATTTACTGTTGATAGCTGTGTTCCTTGGTATCCTTGTCCCATATAGCGTCAGCTGGGTTCCTTGGTGTTCCCCTGTCTAGTTGTGCCAACAACCATTCTATTTGGTTTGTATTTGTTATTTTATGCACTTTGAGAAAAGTGCTTTACAAATGTAATTAATTATTATTATATTCATGTGTTTCTGTGCTTGTGAGTGAGAAATGGTACTGAAAGACAGAAAAGGCTTTCATCCAAAAGGACAACAGTATTGATTACAACAGTCCTAGGATGCTCCGTGGTGGCTTACACATCAGTTTTTACCTGTGGCTTCCATTGACATTCTACTCCGAGGAAGTGGCAAAAGCATGTTGATTATCCCCAAGGGGGAGGCAAGGACATGCCCTTGACATAGCGGACCAACGCATCCATCAAACCAACACGTCTGTCCTCTGTTCACCTGTGTTGTTGAATGCTCATGGACAACCAGAAAATGATAAAGCCTGCCATGAAGAAATGGAACAAACACACAGACCATATCCTTTTCTCCAGTGCCTGGTTGGGCCAAATTCCCTTTCTTAGACACAAAAACATGCCTCGCCACAGAAGTCATCGAAGTCGACTGATGTCACCTGTTGGGAATGACGCGGCATCGTCAAGTGACTCCCGGTCGAGTGAGTGAATAAATATTGAATATTCTCATTTGAAGCCATCGTTCCGATGGAAAATTAGTTTATTGATTAGACCGTTAGAGGGCTCTGTGGTTCCGCCTTTACCTATGATGCCCATCAGGAGAAAACCTGGGGGCCACCTCACCAAGATCAATCATCAGGAGAAAACCTGGGGGCCACCTCGCCAAGATCAATCATGCTACTCTCACAGAGAGTGCAAGAGAGCGAGAGCGGCGTTTGTAAAAGTCCTCACGTTCCCGGGGATTAAGTGCGTAATGACAGTTAGCTTATGAATCCTGGTTGCTTGTCAAGAGGAAGGTCCGCGGGGTCGTCTTACAGGGGCATCCGTGAGATTCCACTTTATCGGAATCCATTAGAGCCCCACCACCCCTCAATCTTCCCCCATTTCCCTGAGTAAAGAGACCCTGACGATAAATGTTCCCTTCAGGAGGTGGGGATGAAGCAGGTGGGAGCATGATGGAGCGTAGTGGGGGTGATGTGCCAGAAAGCACAGGGCCTATTTTGTGTCAGTCATGGATTGCAGATATAGAAAAGCCTCTTAAACTGACACAAAAGCACAATTTTTTCCACAAAATGAGACAATACCTTCTCATGTTATACAGAGCCATAATTCAAATAAATTGATACATTATTGCTGTAATGGTTGTTAAAGTAAATTACAGCAGTCTCCATTTCTGTAACTTTTCCTGTTGCAGTCTCTCCCCCTTGGGTTGTGTTTGCTGTGAAGAAACCGAGAGACAGACCCTCGCTGTTGACTACAAAATCCAATCTTTTTGACATTTGCCTATTGCCCTCAGATTTCCTTTTCAAAAATCTACTTAAGCTGTCAGAGGCGAGTATGCAGGGTTTAAGCGAATGTGTCAACCCACTATATTCGTTCTCATGTCCAGAAACCCTTCAACTCTCTGAGGCAATGTGCCTCACCTTCCCCCATTTCCAATGTTTCTTTTCATGTATTTATGTCTGGAAAAGGGGGTCATCATCAAACTTGATTTGAGACAACAGGAATCGAGCTCTCGTCCGTAACTTGTCATAGTGAGGACAGTGTTTTAATATGGGCATTCTGGGCCACCTTGGATTAACTCTGCAGTGGGCATGTGGAAGAGTATACACGTAATTTCAGAATCATAATGACAAGCTCCATCAGAGGGGAAAAATAGCCCCTTCAAAATCTGATTGTATGGAGATTGTATGCAACTATCCCCCAAGTAATGAGGAGATCCCACTCCCTTTCAGTCTGATTGGTTTACGTGCTGGTTTTTGACAATAGGTCTGTCCGTATGCATCGATTCATCAAGTGTCCACAACCTCCTACCTTTAACCTTCCATGAACATAGACATCTAAAAGGCACAGATCACACCCCCACACACCCCCGCCCGCCCATGGGAGCACAGCAAACAAGAGTTGATTAGGAATGCCTCGCCTCAGACAAAGGACAGTAAGCTGAAGTTGCTGGTCTGAATTCATTGTCATTAGCAGTGAACGGCAAGTCCTTTTTAAACTCATTAGTTGATAAAACACCCTCTGATTTCCCATTAAAAAAAACAATCCTCCCTTGCTGGCAATGCCCTCTTTCTTTCTACGTCTCCACACGTCCATAGCCACACTGGGGACAGGAAAATGAACGGGAGCTTTCATACGTTTCACTAAAGGATTCTGGCAGTGATGCTTCTAATAGAAAAAAGTATAGGGGTGATGCATGTTTCTGCTAGTGACAATTCATGCCCCGGGGAAAAGCCTTCAAAAACTGTTGATGTTCACTGATGTTCTATTTGCTGGGAGGCAAAGTTGTAAAATTTCATGAAATAGTGGCAACACTTTTTGCACTTGCCTAATGGAATTTGGCCCACTGTTGGTGGACTCTAATTAAGTAATTCTACCTGAGAGGGTGTAGTATATGACGAATTGACCACGGCTAAGGGGCTGGTTTTAGGATTACAGCCCTTTGCTATGGTATATTGCCCATATACCACAAACCCCAGAGGTGCCTTATTGCTATTTTAAACTGCTTACCAATGCAATTAGAACAGTAAAAATGAATTTTTTGTCATACCTGTGGTATTGTCTGATATACTGTACCATGGCTTTCAGCAAAATCAGCATTCAGGACTCCAACCACCCAGTTTATATTGGAAACTAATGGAAGACTATAACAGAAAGCAATTGTCTATGATGCTGTAAATCTGTTGGGGAATTTCCTGACTGTTTTAAAAGTCAGTCTTGAATCTTCTGTGTATTACAGCTCTGCATTTCTGTGATGCGAGCAATTTCGATCTTCCGCCAACAATACATTTAGCGACAGAGGAGCAAAAGCAATTGCGATTTCCTGGCAGAATATCCCATTTATTCAAATGTTAGACAAAAGGAAATACACATTTGTGAGGTGTGCAATCGATGAACAACTCTGTTTATCTACAGTTTATACATTTGTGTGTGATACATATATAATCTCGTCATATGTAGTTAAAACAACATATCCCCACCCCATTAAATATCCAGAATATCAAAGACCCCAATCCCTCCCTCATTTGTTTGGCAATCTAAAGTTGTAAAAAAGCCTTTTTTTATTGTTATTTTTTAAAAACATTCATTCAAAGATGCATTGAGTGTTAAAATTCAAGTCAGCATTATCCATCCAGCTACAATCAATATTCACTTTGGAATATGGCTAAAGGCAAAGACCACGACTTCAGAGTTCAGGCAGAAGTTCAAAGACTAGCATTGTTATGTCTCTAGTCTAGCGTCTGTAGCATCTGTTGTAATCCAGTCAAAACAAGAGGAGTAAGATAAAAGAGAACGCAAAAAACAAACTGCAATCTAACACCAGTTTGAATCCATATCTTCACTTCGTTCTCTGCTCACATGGTCTCGCTCTGAGATTCTGAAGACCTACCTGAGCAGAGTTTTTAGGATCAATGGTTATGAAGCATATGCCTCAAACACTTAATCCTCCTTTTTTAATGTATATCTTGCAGGCAGTTTTGGTTGAAAGAAGAAAAACTGAAATGTAGCATGAAACAATGAGGAAGTTGTGGGGATTAGAGCAGAGAGCGTATTACAAGTTTGCATGGATGTCTTCGTGTCGCAGCACTTTGTAGGTGATCCAGTAGAAAATGTTGAAGAAGAGGAAGCTCAGAGGGAAGACGGCCCTGGATATCGTGTCGATGCGCTTGGCCCGGTCCACGAAGCGCTTGCGGACCGCTTCGCCATCATAAACAGTGGACACCGCTGGGGGTGGCGGGGTGAAGACCGTTGCCCCCTCCACAGTTGTTCCGTCCTTGGTCTGTAGGCAGTGACCCAGTCCGTAGCCGCGGAAGTAAAACCCACGGCTGTCTCTCGCCAGTTCTTCTTCCTGGGGAATCAAAAGGAAAACACAGATTGGCTTCACACTGTCAACTGGCATTAGCTCATATTTCTTCCCAGTGGATAATTCTCAGATGCAGGCATTTGGGGTTTATCGTAGCAAAAGGGCTATAGGGTGAGGGCACGACATAAATAAAAACATCAAGCATGCCTGAAAATATAACTTAAAGGGAGATGTATTTCCAGTCTAAAGTGTTGTACTTTTGCCTCGTGTGATGGATTCTTTATGAGAGATGGTGTTTATGAAAGGGCTTTACAAATACATTTGATTGATTGATTGATTAATTAATCAAGCCAGCGACCTAAGATCACTTTTGTTCAATCATCTGCCTTTCCGGAGTGTCTCTACACAGAGGGAGGGTAGAAGGAGAGGAACATCATCATTAAAGCGAAGGGGAAATTTTTATTATCAGTATAACAAAAATTACCTCCATTTCTCTTTGTAGGCTAAGGACACCTTTTCCCCTAAATTTCTGAAATAATGATCTCTCAAGGTGCCTGAGTGAAAAGTCAGGGTCCGACAAAAAACTCACAATGGGCATTACCATGTGATGGATGGCACCCTTTCCACGCAGAGTGAGACGCCCTGTTCCCTTTCTTTGTGGAGAATATTAATAGACATGTAGCTTAACGCTGACAGTCCTTTGACACCTTGAGAGATGCCATTTGGCAGAGGGAAAGTGGAGATGTAGGATCTAAATTGGGTGATTAATAGTCAGTATGACGGCAGTGAGTCAATTGACCCCCCCCTCGAGTGTCTCTCTCCCTGACCCTTGATGCCCTTAGTGAAGGGCAGTTACCAATATGTCCCCATTTATAGCCCAACTTCAGCTCCGCCATGTTCCTTTCTTCAATAATGAGCATTGGCTTCCCTCTCCGACTTGCCTGCCTTGTTCCTGGGCTGTAAGTGAACTTGGTAGAAATTAACCATTTATCTGTTGCACAATGACAAATTACACCTTACAACAGAAGGATGAGGAGATCTTCTTGCACTTAATTATCTCTCCTACTTCCACCTAAACTACAGTACATCATGTGCTGAGGTCTAATGATGCGTTTCACTAAAGATAATAGGTACTCATCGTCGTTGGCCCGTGCTCTTGGCCCCAGTCAGGTAGCTTCGGTACACACTTTGTGATTTGTTGAAGAGGAGTGCCGTTCTCACCACTGGGATCAACAGCATGCAGTGTCCTGACTCTGCAGAGCAGGGGCGGACAAGGACCAGAAATTGGCCAGAGCATTTCTGACACACCGGCCCTGGGTTGGTCCATTTTGGGCCAGCGTCTGGTTAATTGGACAGCAGTCAATTAGCCAAATGGTGATCATTCTGAGCAAAAATCATAACATTTGCATGCCCATGGGCTGCGCCCGCATTGCGTCCTAAAGATGGACCAGCCCACCGGGCATTTGCACGAACTGCCCTATTGCCAGTCTGTTTCTGCTACAGAGTGTAAACTGAGTGCATGTGGAAAAGTTTGTGTTAAAAATAGAGTTGCACTTCTGGTGACTTTCCTTTTACCCGACTGCTAGAAATTCACACCAACGTTTTACATTATCGACTTTGGCTTGGGGGTCAGAGCAGCAAGTAGTTGTCGCCACTTTGAAATCAAACAGGTAAGTATATTTCAAGGGGTATGTATACTTTCTGAAGGCACTGTGAAACCCCCCCCCCCACCCCCACCCCCACAAAGTGATGACAGACGAGGGAGAGAACACACCTGGAGCCGCAGACATAGAAAGACTTCGGACTTCAAATCAATGTTTATAATTAGGACGGAGTGAAGGTCAGGAGCCAAACCAGGGGAAGGAGAGTGAGAAGGAGCTTGTTTTAGGGCGACACATGGTGGAGCAGAACACATTCAGTTTGGGGATCAGAAGTGGCGGAAGACATTCGGTTTGGGGTCAGAGGTGACACTGGTTGGTTTTACCCTGGCACAGGCGCTGCAGTGCTGATTCAGGTTCCCGTGGTAGCTGGTGCTGGTTGTGCTGTTGCTAGGCAGGTCGTTCACTTTCCTCAGTGACTCTACACTCCCCGGTTGATTGGCCAAGGCCATGGCCTCCGTAGGGAAAGGAGCAAGTACACAGATTGGAATAATGCCATTTGAAACCATGCTATTCTCTCAATACCAGTCAGAAACCAGTTGCACATTGAACTGTGTACTTATTTGCTCAGCTTTTATTATATTACAAGGGTCCCGAGAGAAAGATTCGCTAAGTTCCTCAAACTTAATTCCACAGAAATGCTAATCTGCTTTTTGCTGAGTGCAGGGAGTCTTCTCTGCTTCATTCCAAATTCAGCTAAAGCACTAGCTTTGAGCCAAAACGTGTGATAAATGAAGTGGACATAAAATGTATCAAACATGGTGATGTGGAACTAAACGGAAAACAAGCTATGCTATTTAGTCTTTAAGTCAGAAGTGCTCAAGGAAAACGTTGAAAGTACAATTCATCATCCATAGCTGTTACCAAAGGAATTACTGTGGCTCAGGAGGCTGAGGAAAATATCCTTAAGGAACTAGAGTAGGCTCGGCAAACACCCTACAATTGTTGGCTCGGCAAACACCCTACAATTGTTGGCTCGGCAAACACCCTACAATTGTTGGCTCGGCAAACACCCTACAATATAACACATTTTATTCCTGTATGATGTAAGCTGTAGTGTATACAGTAGAGGTACATGGGTGCTTGGGACTCAGGGTCTAACTGCTCTCTCTGGTTTTTCAAAGCTGAAGACCATGGAGGTACAATAGGTATTGATGAACCCTGGTCAGTCGGTGGCAGTAGATAGGTGTGCTCCATCAGACCAAGGCTTTGCTTCAATACCACCCGAGATGGATAATTCAGAAGCCAAATTTCTCGACGGGAGTAATTGCCCAACTGATGTGGAGAGGAGGAGTCATAGGGAAGTAGGGGTGCTAATGCACCCCCTGAAAAATAGGAATTAAAAAACAATATTAATATTTCCTCACAAAAGTAATGTACTGGCCCTTTACTAGTCCTGTGTTAGCGGACCGATATAGCCGCTATGGGAGGAGTTACTTCTTGCTCTCATGGACAATCATTTTCTCCCCTGTTATTGATTTGGGTCCAGTAGACGGTCCATTAAATCTGTGGGATTTGTCTGCCCTGGACAGTGGAAGCTTTACTACAAGTCTGGGAAAGCAGCCCAGCCATTTTGGAGCACAGCTTAATGTAATTCTTTCGGACTCTTGTCTCTGCTCTTGAGATTTAATTCTGTTTCGCTAAAGGGTCTTCCATTTGATCATATGCTCTCAGTAGCACTACCGCTCTACACTCTCTACAAGTGGGTACATGGTGGATTGGTTGTTTGCCTGGAAAGTAATACTTCAGATCAGCAATTTAAGTCGTAAGCTCTCGTTCATCCTTTAAAAACCCCTGTATTACTTTCCCAGAGTTCCAGTGATGTGAGGCTGGAAAACAGCCTGTTAACTCAGCAGGGGAATGGTGTGCCGGGGGGAGCAGGGAGCACACAAATCTCTATGCAAGTTAGTGCTCACCATGGAAATGAGCTGAGCCTGAAACGAGCTGATCTTTCTCATGTAATGTGACGGCCAGCTGTAGTGTGTTGCCGTTGTCAGTCTCTGAATAAACATAGGCGCACCATAACATGGGGCATAAGTCAGTGTGATAGGAGATGACAGGTAGGTGTGTGTGTGTGGTGGTTTACACTCACTATTCTCTGCCGCCGCTGCTTCTTCCTCAGTCTGATGAACTCCTTATGTTGCCGTGAGACAAAGTTGACTGCTGCGTACTCGAGCAGTGCGGCGAACACGAACAGCAAGCACACGGCCATCCAGATGTCAATGGCCTTCACGTAGGACACCTGGAGACGCAGGGAAGGGGCACACAAGGTCGCCAGGTCATCAATAGCCAATCAATTGAGGTGTTGGTGCGCATAATGACGGAGGTGTGGCGCAAGGACTTTCAACCCATCCCTCAACCAGGCAGACTATGGAGCCATGTCCTCAGAATGGCTCAGAATTCCAATGGGAGTCAATAAGATACAGGCAGACATCATCCTTGAGAGGTCACAGTAAGACCCAGGTAAAGTCAACTCCACTCTATTCATGAACACGCCAAGGTCAAAACAGGTCAAACTCAAATTGGAAATTCAATAGTCTGCCAGCTACCTGTCTAGACATGGCCTAGTTATTGTGATATTTCCTTATCCAGTCTAACCTAGTTATTGTGATATTTTCTTAACCCGTCGAACCTAGAGGCCTAGCGTGAGGCAGCAGTTACTTATCCAGGTACTTCCACATGTGCGTCATGGCAAGCATTGCAGATGCTGGAAGTATTGGTTATGAACTGGACCGTTACATTGCGTTCTGTTGATCTGTCAGGTGACGATAACCAGGTGGAACATCAGATTGATCTTAGCTTCATACTTCGAAAATTGGCATGGTCTACTTTGAACCGGCCTACTAAAGTGACATCTGAAATAGCCAATCAGCATTGGGAGAGGAGTCATTTGATTGGACTGAAACAACTTGAAAGATTCTGATACATACCCACCAAATCTAGCGGTTCCTACAAGCTCTGCGTTGACAGCGACGCATCTGGTGTATAGTGTTTACGCGCCTTAGCACTTACTATACTCGCCGTCGATCATCCCGCTTACTTGCCTTACTTTTTAACACTACATCCCTGAGGTTGGTAGACCATTATCTCTGCTGACCTTGGGTAGAGAGGCCCGGGACCCGGAGCTCTGGGTGGTCATAGTGAGCACGGTGGTGATGCCTAGGCCCACTCTAGCCGGTGCAGCATCCATGTTGATCCAGAAGGAGACCCAGGACAGGATGACAATGAGCAGGCTGGGGATGTACATCTGGATCAGGTAATAGCCCATCTGTCTCTCCAGGTGGAACTTAACCTCGATGCAGGTGAATTTACCTGCCACAGGAAACAATAGAAATGGCAAGTATGTGTGTCAGTCTTTTTGGCATATTCAGAAGAATTTAAGTAGTTTAAATGTGTAGGTTGGAAAAGTTGCCACTGGTCCATGTTGATAAGGAAGTTGTTGCTACTCCATTGAGCACTTAATTATATTATTTTTCTCAGTTAAACTAAGTGAGTAGAAAGCACCGTCTTTATGCTCTGAACTTTTCTTAAACTTGGATTCAATCCCCAAACCTCTATACTGTCATTTATGTTTCTACCAGAAGAACAATGGAAGTGAAGTTCCACCAAGGTCCCACCTGTGTTGTAGTGCTTGGTGCAGTAGCCTAGATCCTGCTCATCTTTCAGCACAAACTGTGGGAGCGTCAGATCATCAGCCACCTGCACCGGGTTCTCGGCCAACCACTCGAAGATCAGATCATTCATGGTATACCCAACTACAGAGAACGAGACAGTGGGGGGAGGAGGGGTGGGAGACATTGAGAAACAGAAGTGCAAAGGGAAAGATATAAGGGTTGGGCGGTTTCCAGATTTTTGTATCGTCATTCTGGGATTTACAATATTACATGCTTAATACACAAGGGGGCGCCAAACAAACGCAAAAAAACGACCATTGGGAATCTGTTTCCAGAATGCTAACAAAAGTAGCACAAGTAATAGCGAATTTCCATGGAGTCTGCTAGCTAAATATGCTAACAAACACACACGAAAATAACAAATTGCAAAGAAAGACAATCCAGCTCATAAAGTTATAAATATATGTAGGAGCTACCGAATGTCACTTTTGGTGAGTTTGGACATTTACAAGTGAATGTGAATGAGACATTGCGCAAATGAACAATGTTTTGATCCATGCTTGTCTGCTCTGAAGCAGCATGTGTACACACTGTATCTGTCCGGAGTCGCTACGGTAAGAAGCCCGCCTGCTCTGCTCTGCTCTGAGAAGATGGGGAAAAAGCAGACGGAGAGGAGCAGACAGGCAGAGGAGAAAAATGCAAGGAAATCAAAAAGATAGCATTGGCAGCTGTAAAGATAACTCATCCAAAGGGCTTTGACTTATTTGACACGGCAGAAAGCTAAGACATTATGATGCCCCGTCACCTTATTAATTCAGTATCTTACTTAGATAACTAGCAACCGTTACAAAAAAAGTGCAGTAACTGCAGTCAACTGTGGTATTTTGGACACAGTAATTGCAGAATAACTGCAGTGTGCTGCAATATAATTAAGCAATAAGGCACGACGGGATGTGGTATATGGCCAATATACCACGGCTAAGGGATGTTCTTATGCACAACGCAACGCAGAGTGCCTGGATACAGCCCTTAGCCGTGATATATTGGCCATATACCACAAAACTCTGAGGTGCCTTATTGCTATTATAAACTGGTTACTAATGTAATTAGAGGAGTAAAAATAAATGTTCTCTCATACCTGTGGTATACGGTCTGATATACCATGGCTGTCAGCCAAATCAGCATTCAGGGCTCGAACCACCTAGTTTATAACTGCAGTTATACTGCACTGTAACTGCAGTTACACTGCAAAATTACTGTAGTAAAAAAAAACTTGAAAAAAAAGCAGTATTTGCAGCATACTGCACTTTAACTGCAGTTATACTGTATTGTACCTCGGTTATACTGCACTCTGACTGCAATCTTTTTTCGTAAGGGAAGTTAAACTGAATTTTTCACGCACAGAAAAAATATAATATGCATAAGAAATCTTAGTCTGCGTTTTGTGAAGGCAGATCTAAAATGCTTATTTTTGTAATTTCTGCTGGGCATCACACACATTTCGTGCTTCAGTTGCACCTCTCCACTCATGAGAATTCAAGAACGGGAATTCTATCAGCAGACAGTGCTTTGACTGATGTGTAGCTACTTATCTCTGGTCCTTTTCTTGGTATAGCCAACCTACTTTCCTCTGGTAAAATTAAAGATTAACTTCAAGAAAAACATGATAAACATTAGAAATATGATGGCCATGCATCGTTTTTGCAAAAACCTTGTGTGGCTGCCAGCCGAATAGCGTTCCACTTCTGTTCATGAAAATTAACCAATTTTCTGCCGAATGTGTTGCACTAACGTATTTCTGACGGAAATCTATAGTTGCACGTCCCTGATCACTCGATTGAAACCAAAAACATTCAATATGAAACGCAACCCGTCAATACACAGCTGGACTCACCTGCTCCGCCTTTCTCCCTTTGTGCTATTTACACGTGACTGGCTCATTTGTTCTGGGGAACTATAAGCTTCATAATGTAAAATAATATGGAATAACCTTCTTTATCTCTTAACGCATTGCACAAGTTGACTACAGGTATTTACTTAAAAAGTAGCTACAATGTATTGAAAAACTTCAGAGAAAGTTTCAAATGGTATTGATGGTATTGAAAAACCATCCCGTGGCCATTTCAAAATAACCTGGTATACGGTATACCGCCCAAGCTTAAATGATAGACATATGGAGAGAGGGATAGAGTTGAGAAAGGGAGAGATGGAGGGTTGGACAGAGATAGACCGGGGTGTAAAGAGAGAGGGTGGGAGAGGGAGAGGTGTGGGGTACACAGGGTGATGTCCCTCAGTCCAGCTGCCATTCTGTTCACATCTCCCTCCCCGCCTGTTTGTCATGATAAAGGTCATACGCCACAGCTTCCAAAGTGGCAGACCGGTTGCTTGAAGGTTGAATGCGAAGGGTGAACGTGAGGTGCATGCCTCCCCGACAGCGGGAGCTAATGGCTTAATGGATGCAGGGTTGCCCTTGCATTCGCTTACACGTGTTTGTGCCGCTGAAGACCCACAAAGCCTGTCAGTTTGGCGAGGTTACAGTGTAAGCAAACATACATCACACTCGACCAAGCACCCGTACGTAACCACTCAAGACGAGACTGTAATTGCTTTGCGCACCCCCTGCCGTAGAATACTTTACACATCTGAATAATACTACTGATGTCCATCTGGGGCCCCTGGGGCCTGAGTAACAAAGACATCAATTATTCAAGATATTATCCCCCGATCCTTACCAGCAGACTGAAAACAACGCCACCACTAAAACACACGTATTTCTCCCCTGTTGACTTCTGAGTCATTCACACAACCTTCATTAACAAGCAAGGAGAATATCAAGGTTTTCATAATGGTGATGAAATGTTTTCTGGACTGTCTGGATGTGTTTGATAAGGTTACCTACTTTATCCATTTACTTACTAGCTTAATGATACCAAATTGGGTCACAAGAACACATCATGGTTTAAAAGATTGTTTGAAATATGAAATAGCTACATGATCTGTCAGAATAAGGCAAACATTAAAAATGTAAATGTTTACTAGAACTCAAGGCATCAAGATTACAGCTAACAAACAGCACTGGAATCCTCAGACCACTCCCTCTTTCCCTTCCCCCTCCCTCTCTTTTCCCTCCTCGCTCTCTCTCAATGTGGCAGCGTTGGCAGTTGGCACAACGCGTGGCAGTTAAACCTGCAACTGTGTCCTCGCACTGTCCTCCCGGGCAGACAAGGTGATCACACCCTTGGGCGGTGTAGTAACACTTGTCAAAACAGAGCTGGCCGGTCCCTTTAGAGCCACGGAGAGGAGGGCTTCCTTTAATCAGAAAGGATTAGGACTCCTGTAATGGCCCTGTCAGGTAGTAAACCTGCTGGCTGGCACGTTCTCCGCTGTTGGACAAGATCTCTCCTCACTTGCTCTCCACACTTTAGGAGGGTTTAACTGCAGACAACGGAGGGGCCGACGACGACGACGACAGTGGTATAGGGTTACTCTGTAGGGCAATGCTGAGAATAGTGAACCTCACAGATGTAGGATTTTAATTTGATCATTCTTTTGTTGCTGAGAATTTTCCTGCAACACAGGAAATGCAGATGAGCTTCATAATTTGCATGAATTCACAGAAAACCAACATGGTTAAATTAACAGTTTAGCACTTTTCATGTAGCCTAATTGTGGCCAACTAATAGCCTTTCAAATCCTATTGCTGCAGGATTATTTTGCTGTGACAATATAGGTCAAATTAAGATCCTACATCTGTACATGCATCTGCATATTGATTCCCACAAATATATTTATTCATCTTTATCATATTTGGCATTGAAATACACTGAGTATACAAAAGACTGGCCAAGTGAATCCAGGTGAAAGCTATGATCCCTTATTGTTGTCACTTGTTAAATCCAATTCAATCAGTATAGATGAAGGGGAAGAGACAGGTTAAATAAGGATTTTTAAGCCTTGAGACAATTGAGACACAGACTGTGTATGTGTGCCATTCAGAAGGTGAAAGGGCAAGACAAAAGATTTAAGTGGCTTTGAACAGGGTACGGTAGTAGGTGCCAGGCACACCGGTTTGTGTCGTGAACTGCGACGCTGCTGGGTTTTTCCACGCTCAACGGTTTCCCATGTGTATAAAGAATGGTCCACCACCCAATGGACATCCAGCCAACTTGATACAACCATGGGAAGCATTGGAGTCAACACTTGCCAGCATCCGGCATGGACACCTAGTAGTGTCCATTACCCGACATATAGAACCCAACAGTGGAGGTTTCATAATAGCCATAAAACCTAGTGGTCAAACAGGGAAATGGTTCCAATGGAAAAACAATTGGATCCATTTCCCTGTTTGACCACTAGGTTTTATGGGTATTATGACTCATACTGTGGTACACTCTAGAGGCTGTTCTGAGGACAAAAGGGGGGAGGTGCAACTCAATATTAGGAAGGTGTTCCTAATGTTTGGTATAGTCTGTGTATATGCTCCAAGCAAGTTCCTACACTAGTAAAACTCTTCCAATTGAAACAGAGGGGCAAAGCAATAGGAATATTAACTAGACTTAAGTTATTTTGTCTGGCCTTGTGGAGGGCGCCAGGGGTGGGTCATATAATAAAAGGGAACATAAAATGAAGGTTTCATTATTGATATCCTGGAAATTGGATTTGTGGGGGGGGGGCAGATGCCATCAGTGCTGGGGGCAAGGGGGTAGCGAATTGACTTCTTTTTTTCTTGACCTTTTATCTAGGTAATAAGGAAGGACATGCTCTATCCAGGATTTATCCACTGACTCTGTTCTATTTATATTTTTTATGAAGAGATTCCTACATGTTTGATACACCGCACATTAATTTCATTACCCTTAAGGGATATCACTGTCAAAGGGGTGGCAGGTAGCCTAGTGGTTAGAGCGTTGGACTTGTAACCGAAAGGTTGCAAGATCAAATCCTCGAGCCGACAAGGTAAACATCTGTTGTTCTGCCCCTGAACAAGGCAGTTAACCCACTGTTCCTAGGCCGTCATTGAAAATAAGAATTTGTTCTTAACTGACTTGCCTAGTTAATAAAGGTAAAATAAAAAGCGTGTAATTTGTTATTGCACAGTCAGTGTCGGTGTTATTTTATGCACGCGTAACCGTCATCAGAGGATGTTTGATAAAAGCAGCAACTCAAAACCTAGCCGGTCACATTCAAGTATTGAATATAACCTCAATCAATGTCACCCCTTTGTGATGATAATATCTCAAGATTTTCACAACTTAAATTGCTCCATCTATAAGCTAATAGCCAGTGTGAAAAGGGGAGAAGGAGGAGTTGAAAAGGAAAACGAGGAAGAGGAAGGAGATAGAGGGAGACTCACAGCTTTCAAGCTGCATGGTACAGGTCTGAATATCCATGGGGAAATTCTTCAAGTCCATAGGGCAGGACAGGATGAGAGTCAGCCTGAGATAGAAGGAGAGAAGGGCAGCTTTAGGTTAAGGTAAAAGGCAAAGGAGAGCGTGAAAGAAGAGAATTATAACATACAGAGAGAAATGAAGACAGAGGCAAGGAGGACAGCTGCAAAGGTCACTAAAGGTTCTTCACAGGGCAGACATTTGATTAAAACTCACCTAATGCTTTGACGGTGGACAGTTTTACGACCTATCCCAAGATTAACTCTGTACTATACATTAGGGCATGAATTGTAAGCGTTATCAAAAAAGGCAAATTGCAAAGGATGCCGTGAGTTACAATGCCATTCGGTTACAATAGCAAACTAATTGGTAGACACATCCTTCCCTTTATTTATTGAGGCGCTGATGCATTGAGCCTTCAAGGAGCCGCAGGGAAGAGAAGTAACTATTAAGGAGTTTGAGTTAAGAGAAGCCGTGTAATTACCTGCTGTAATGCATTGCCCAGAGGACAGACGAGAGGCACCAGCGCTACGCTGCTCGCAGCAGGAGCCCCATCGCTATTGTGCTGCGATGACGTGAAATTCCAGGCTCAAAAATATCCCCCACAAATACACTGACGAATGAGCCTTCGAAGTTTCTTTGTGTCCTCGGTTTCAGAGAGGTAGCTCCTAAAATGCCTTTTGGACTACTGTGTGATTGTTAGCGAATAAATCTGCCGTTGTAACCAATATGGTATGCCTAACTGAATGTTTTTCAATTCCTTTCATGGGGTCATGAATGTTGATGAAGGAGAGATAGATCAACTCACAGCAGTGTTTGGTTTTGATTGTGGGGCTAATATATTGGTATCAAAGTTAATGTGATGAATAACTCACTAGGTCCCCCTGTGGCCACAGACAGAAGCATCTTGAATAACTCACTTGCTCCCCTTGTGGCCACAGACTGAATTGTTTCTGCTCACCTGATGCTATACAGTACACTCCCATCTTGGAAGATCCGCAGCAGTTTGTTGTCGGTGGTGACCTCGTGAAAGTTAGCCCCCTTCTCGTTAGCGAAGAAAAGGTCAGGCTTCCAGATGGAGTCCAACATGGAAGGATCCAGGTCCAAGGAGTCGTCTGGGTACTCCTGGTAAGCCAAACGGGGATCGTTCCACTTTTGCCGTAGGAACACATTGAGCCTGTAGTCCTGTGGATTGACCAATAAATTTAGTAATCGTCTCTTTCTCAATGAATCTTTCCTCGATTCCTCGCATTCTCTTTCTTCGCTGCCTCCTCAAAAACACACTGGGAAAAAGGTCAGAGGGGATGGATTTGGAACTTCTCCTGGAATGCGGTTGAGAAGGAGGCGAGGAGGTAGGAAGTCAGGAATTGTGGAAGATGAATCGAGATTGAGACATAGTAGTTCGAGACAGTGTGTCATACCTTGTCACACACTATAGGAGGCAATTAATGAAGTGATACCGTTGCCAGGTTTCAATTCTTCAATTAGCTTGTTCGGTTCATGATCGTCTGTCTCTGATGTAAAGTAGGAAGTCTGATTAAATTAATAACCTTTACTGTTGTTAATTATAGCCAAGACAATGCGACATTTTAATTAGTTCTTTGAAAAGTAGGGTGTATTTATACTTTGGAAAGTAGTGTGAATCTATGTAGTTTAGGGTTACACTAAAGGAATTAGGAGTCATGCAGGAGTAATTTACATTTTGTCCATTTGTAAAGGGGGAAATCACAGACAATAACCTAGAATACTTAGTGCAGAATGAAGTACCAGATTCTGGGTTAATCTAAGTTCTGTTCAGTGCCTGTTGAAATGACAAAAATATGCTTTGTGGGAAGCAAAATCAATGAATGACTACTTTGAAATTTGGTTAATTCCACAAAAAGTTCACGTCCTCATTTAGTCACAGGAGTTATTCAAGTGAATCATTTAAGTAAATGCTGTCTGTCTTCTCCGGCAGTTCATAACGGTCTGTCTCTGTTCCCATGAGGTACCACAAATAAACTAAGGGCAGCACAACACATTTATCACAATAAACACTAGGCCTTTACCACATCGTCCAGTGACATCACTAGTGTCCTCTGTCCACACTGACCTAACCTGGGGTCCAGCCCTCTGTGCCAAAAGAGCCTTTAACAACTACAATCTACTGACCGAGCACTTTCCCTCTTGTATTGGACAGGCTTACGGGGAGAGATTCTTTCGCACTTCTCCCCATTTCACTCTTTTTTTCCTCCAATTTTTCATTTTAATTGCAGAGCGGACAGTTCATTATCAGAACATCACTGACCCACTGGTCTCTGAAGGTTGCTCTGATAGACTCCAGGAAATAAAGGGAGAGCGGTGAGGGAATTGATCCAATACTGAGCAGGCCAAAGGGATGGAATTAACAGTATTAGCTGGAGGAGATCATTTAGATTTCTCTTCAATTCAGGGATTTTGCTCGTGTATACCTGCTCAAATATGCTCCTTTTCACAGTCATTCATGATTACAAAGCAATGAGACTGCCTCAGGGTTATCATGCTACCTGGACAATTATGGTATTTTGTATAAAGCGCATATTCATTTACATTTTTTATTTCACCTTTCTTTATACAGGTTTGTCTCTCTGAGACCCTTTCAAGATGGCAGCAGTCAGCAACACATTCAATTATTAGCTTAAAACAGTTTCTAATTCCAGGATGTTAATTCACTGTGGAAATTCAAGTTGGTCAGACTCACCATAGTAGTTTCCGTGATGGACCCAAAGCTGTTGATGAAAATATTGCAGGTGACATTCACAGGCGGACCTGAAGAAATTATAAAAAGACAATCCATCACTCCAACTGTTTGACCTGCTGTGTAAAAGTTAGTTAGAGATCATTTTGAAATCTTTGAATGACACTGAGGGTTATTGTATGTACAGGAAGTGGTGAGTGTCTTGCTGTCAACTCTCTGATGTGGCGCAAGTATGAAATAGCCACTCAGTGGCCAGTTTATTATGTACACTATCCCTAGCCGCATCCTCTGAGCATGCGCAGACCAGCTGGCTCGTGTGTTTACGGACAATTCAATCGCTCCCTATCCCAGTCTGTTGTCCCCACATCCTCGGGACTTCAGGAAACAGCAGAGGGAGCACCCCTCTATCCACATCGAAGGGACAGCAGTGGAGAAGGTGGAAAGTTTTAAGTTCCTAGGCGTACACGTCACAGACAAACTGAAATGGTCCACCCACACAGACAGTGTGGTGAAGAAGGCGCAACAGCACCTCTTCAACATCAGGAGGCTGAAGAAATTTGGCTTGTCACCCAAAACCCTGACAAACTTTTACAGATGCACAATCGAGAGCATCCTGTCGGGCTGTATCACAGCCTGGTACGGCAACTGCACTGCCCTGAACCGCAAGGCTCTCAAAAGCCTTGGTGCGGTCTGCACAACGCATCACCGGGGGCAAACTACCTGCCCTCCAGGACACCTACAGCACCCGATGTCACAGGAAGGCCAAAAAGATCATCAAGGACAATAACCACCCGAGCCACGGCCTGTTCACCCTGCTTCTGTCCAGAAGACAAGGTCAGTACAGGTGCATCAAAGCTGGGACCAAGAGACTGAAAAACAGCTTATATCTCAACGCCATCAGACTGCCTAACAGCAATCACAAACTCAGAGAGGCTGCTGCCTACATTGAGACCCAATCAATGGCCACTTTAATAAATGGATCACTAGTCACTTTATACAATGCTACTTTAAATAATTCCACTTGAATAATGTTTACATATCTTACATTACTCATATCGCATGTATTTACTGTATATTCTACCATCTATTGCACCTTGCCTATGCCGCTCGGCCATCGCTCATCCATATATTGATATGTACATATTCTCATTCACCCCTTTAGATTTGTGTGTATTAGGTAGTTGTTGGGGAATTGTTAGATATTACTGCACTGTCGGAACTAGAAGCACAAGCATTTCGCTACACTCGCATTAACATCTGCTAACCATGTGTATGTGACAAATAAAATTTGATTTGATTTACACCACTCCATTCATGAAATGGTTTGCTATAGAAAGTAGGCAGACCGGCATTGAGGCATTGAGTTACGGTTTGATTGAACGTTAGCATGGGCAAATGAGTTCACTTTCCTTGCTTTGTCTAACACTATCATGAATCTAGCAAAGAAGTTGTATTTAGTTTCATAGCACAAACGTTTGTTAGCACGTTTCTTACACTGGCTTTAGCCATGGAGGAAGCAGGCCTGCCCAGGCACGTGCAGGGGGTTGCCTAGCAACACGTGCCTCGGAGGGAGACAGTGTCTGCACAGCACAACGGATTCCCATGATTTGTGAATATGTTCAGACTGAACAGCTAGCGTGACAGCTAAAATGGCTTCGAAAAAATATGATTACAGCTATTAGGGAGAAGTATCTAACAAAATAATTACATTATGGCATTCAGTAATCAAAATATTTTCATACAATAGAAATCTGGGTACATTTATGGATAAAATTCAAACTCATTCAAACTTTAAGTAAGCAGTTCTATGCTTCCTATACATTTCTACAGGCAAGTCCTATCTAGCTTTTTATTAAAAACAGTGGCTGTCCGCTTGCATTCATTCCGTGAAGTTTCAGTGTTTTTTATGGGAGCTGTAGCCCACTTCTGAACATACTTAAGGTACCTTTGAAGTTGGGTCTGATGCGGGCGTCATAGCCAGACCTTTTCCCCATGAGCTTGTCCAGGAAGTCAGACGGGGACTGCGAGGAGGGGACTGTCCTACTAGAGGACTTTATCTCCTCCTTACAGGAGCCCGGTCTGAAGAACAAAAACAAACACATAAAGAGGGGGAGAGAGAAGCAAGAGTTAGAGAAACTTCAAATTGGCATCAGTGGAATACATAATGAGAGAAAAACAACTTTAACACGGCCGCCTCCGAAAACCCATCTTTTGTCACATGATGTTCAGTACATAGTGTTCAACAGACCCTAACTACAGTGAGGTGGCGAAAGGGGAAAGGTACATCCACATCCAACCCCTGCACTCCCTCTTTCAGTGTGTAATCCAGCCTGGCTTAGCAGCAGTGGGGCTTGACAGATTGATGGCTCAATTGAAATGCTGTGAATGTCACACCAGGGAAGGAAGGCTTTGATTCCAGCTCCAGCATGGCTCAGTCTGCCACTGACAAGCCCAACAGGCCAAGGAGAGAAAGAGAGCGATTGAGAGAGAGGGGGAGAGAGCAGTTCCGGAGCCCACGTGCCCTGGCTTGTGTGATGGATCTCTCCTGGCTGGCATGCCGCTGATTTTGCCCGATGCTTTTGATGCAATTGTTAGCGGATCAGTCACGATCCTGGCTCCCTCCTGTGAACTATGGACGGCTATCCCACCCCAGGCCCCTCCCCCAGCCTCCCTGTGTGCTGTCTGCCCTTTGTAACCTGGTGCGCTGTGTAACCTGGTGCCCAGTGTAACCTGGGCTGTGAAGAGGGTCCCTGTGTGCCGTCTGCCCAGTGTAACCTGGGTTGTGAAGAGGGTCCCTGTGTAACCTGGTGCCCAGTGTAACCTGGGCTGTGAAGAGGGTCCCTGTGTAACCTGGTGCCCAGTGTAACCTGGTGCCCAGTGTAACCTGGGCTGTGAAGAGGGTCCCTGTGTAACCTGGTGCCCAGTGTAACCTGATGCGCAGTGTAACCTGGGCTGTGAAGAGGGTCCCTGTGTAACCTGGTGCCCAGTGTAACCTGGGCTGTGAAGAGGGTCCCTGTGTAACCTGGTGCCCAGTGTAACCTGATGCCCAGTGTAACCTGGGCTGTGAAGAGGGTCCCTGTGTGACCTGGTGCCCAGTGTAACCTGGTGCCCAGTGTAACCTGGGCTGTGAAGAGGGTCCCTGTGTAACCTGGTGCCCAGTGTAACCTGGGCCGTGAAGAGGGTCCTTGTGTAACCTGGTGCCCAGTGTAACCTGGTGCCCAGTGTAACCTGGGTTGTGAAGAGGGTCCCTGTGTGACCTGGTGCCCAGTGTAACCTGGGCTGTGAAGAGGGTCCCTGTGTAACCTGGTGCCCAGTGTAACCTGGGCTGTGAAGAGGGTCCCTGTGTAACCTGGTGCCTAGTGTAACCTGGTGCCCAGTGTAACCTGGTGCCTAGTGTAACCTGGTGCCCAGTGTAACCTGGTGCCCAGTGTAACCTGGTGCCCAGTGTAACCTGGGCTGTGAAGAGGGTCCCTGTGTAACCTGGTGCCTAGTGTAACCTGGTGCCCAGTGTAACCTGGTGCCCTGTGTAGCCTGGTGCCCTGTGTAGCCTGGGTGGTGAAGGTTCCAGACATATCACAAGGTTTCTGAACTGTACTCATCTGCTGAGTCCCATACACTCTTGTTCGAACCCCGGTCTCCTACGTGCCAAGACTGTGTTAGCCTAATGAGCTAAAGCCAAGGCATTTGCTTGAGAAACGAGCACACAAGTCTTCAGGTCTCAGGCAAGGTTACTTATCCAAATAACATAGTTCAACGAACCACCACCTCCATTTCAGAAGCACTGGCGCATTTGATATGTGTATAGAGTTGGTTATGAGAAAAAGAATGAAACCCAACATGCGTTGGCCAGCTACACAGGCAAACACCTCGAAAAGCCACAACACTGACTCCATTCAATCCTGGAAGAGCCCCCAAATCTGATGAAACCGGGTAGCAAACTTAGCTACATAGATATGATTGTAATCTTTTTACATGATTGGGATGCTCTGGTGTTTCTGATGACTACATTTAAACAGGAAATAAAATGGTTTAAAAGCCTTGAATAGTATGACATATCACTCACTCAAACTTTGCTGTGATGTGTTTAATAAGATGATGCCTGCACAAAAAAAACATGCATTTTTAATGACAGGTGAGAGTAAAACCTTAGGATTTGATTTGCGGTCTCCTTGGATGTCTGACTAGCGTTCACTTTCTCCACCCTCCATTAAAAATCAATCATCAACTATATACCCCTGAGGGTTCTACTGAGCTACATCTCAGTCTCTCTTACTGCGGGAAAGTTCCTGAATTCCCCCTAGTCTTTGGTTCATCTGCTGTTGAATGAAGTTTACAGTTGATGCTACTGCATTGATGCACCTTCCATCTCTTTTACTCTCGCTTATGGCCACAGAGGCACACACACACACACACGCCGTGTTGTATGGGTAACCTGAATAGAATTCTATCCAGTAAATATATGTTTCATTCCTATCTGCTGTGAGACCAAGCTCCAAATAAAATTTCCAAAGACAAAAGCAATCTGATTTTCTTGACAAGTTTGAAATAGCGATTTCCTCTGAGCTGCAAATTTTTGAGTCGATCTCGCCTCAAGCGTTAAAAAACTAAATAGCTGTGACAGTTCTCTTCAGACTTCAAGAATTATTGACACATGAGAAACTGGTCTCCTTAATTACAATTGCGAAGGTGTTGGCATGGATTTCTGGGTGATTGTGACAGGCCAGCGGGAAGGTGACTGAGGACAATTACGTGAAAATCGAACAAATCTCCATAGGGTGTCCATTTTATGATGCCCATGTCAGTTGAGCCGCAAAAGGGTTCAGTGGAGTTGGGGAAACTTTTTTATTCACATTCTCGCTCAAGACGGAGTGAGCCGAGAGCATAAGCCAACCTACTTCCTCCTATATACTGTATCAGCGAGGCAATGCTCTGGAAACAAAGCTATTAGGCAAGACATACTTTTGAGAGAATGAGTGAATTTCAGCCTAGAATCGTGGAGCTGTCTTTAGGTGACTCATTATGTGCCTGGTAATACTAATAAGCACTGAGGACAGTTCAGTTTGAGATGATCCTCGGTGCTGGCACCCCGTGCATAAAGCAAAGTTATCGGTACTCATTGTGAATCTATTATTACGTGATTTACTTTTCTATTATTTCTCTATTTTCTCTCTGCATTCTTGGGAAGCTCCCATAAGTAAGCATTTCACTGTTCGTCTACACCTGTTGTTTACAAAGCATGTGACAAATACAATTGAAATGTTATTGTTTTTAAAGCTGTTACTTTAATAAGCAGTTAGAATTTTGACTTCGGGACTGAGAATATATTTATTTGGACCGTCCAACCCACCCATTACATACTGACTGCTACTATAATAAGCTAACTTTCAAAGACATAAAAAAAGAGAGTGGTCCTCGAGTTTGGATCCTTCCCAACATTATATAGGCTTCCTTCAGTTCACAACAGTTCAGCAGTTCTTAGGTCCTGTTTGTAATGGTCTGCAGCCCTCTCTCATGTGAATCTTGAATCTTTACCCAGGTGGCCTTGAAAGCTGTGAGATTCCTATGCATCCCCTTAGGCTTTACAGTACATCAACTCTCCATCAACCCTAACGCATTTCTAATCTGAGTATACACTGTCCTGCGTCGTCAAGGGTAAAAAATGACCTGACGTTGAATGGAAATTGTGCAACTTTATCTGACAGAGGTTGTGGCCTCCATCACGTCTGTATTGCTTGCATCTTTAGGTCAGTGGTGATGGCTCGACAGAGCAGCAGGAGCCTGTTAAATAAAACCGAGGGCCTCTTCCTAAATCACTGAGATGCAAGTTGGGGACATTGAATGACCTTTTCAGGCCTTCTCTACATCTTGTCTGATCTCTGCATCCACATCGGAGCGTGTCCAAGAATATCTAACAACTCTGTTTTCCTTATCGCTCTCCCTCCCTCCTCACAGAAGGCCTGTATTTTCTGTGTATCAGATTCCTGTAATGTGGTTAGTTTATTATTGACTTCCAGACAAGTAACAACATTTGGTCAACAATGTGTTTTGAAACGGAGGTTAAATTGTTGCCATATTTCTTGAAATTATAAACAAAGAGAGACATAGGGACTTGTAACTGCTCCGCTGTTGGAGAGGAGAAGAAAAAAATAATCTATATTTCTGCCATAGATCAAATGCAATTGGAAACCTCAAAGCTGTGGGATTGGGCAAACCTTGAACAGTGCTGTTACCAAATACAACAGGAGAATTGCATAATAACTCAACAGCTGTTCAGAATGAATTTTGGTGAGAAAAAGAAATTCCTGTACTACAAATTCCTGTACAACATCCTTGTCACTGAATTTTACATGCAGAAATCTAGCATGAATCGTTAGTTTCTAATTTGTACATCTCTCTTTGAGCAACAACCAAGACAGATGAACGCATAGCGAGAATTTGTCATTTCGTCAAGATGGCCGCATGCCATGTGACTAGTGTATTCATGCCATGTGCAAAGTGTATTCAACTCCCTGTCTTGTATGTCAGTTTTTGTTTAGCATCAAAGATGCAACTGCATAGTACTAACTCAGAATGAATGCGATATTTAACTTTGTTAGAAAACCACAGGACCAATATTTCCCATTTCATTAAGGAAGGTGAGTGTGTATATCTTCATCTTGTGTTGATTGTGTCGACCCAGTGTAATATGCTGACAGTCTGGTTCGAGAAGGAAGTACTCTGTCGACTTCCGTCAGCGCTGTCAGGAGCACTGAGTGTACGGTCAGCACAGCAACAGCATTTGACAGTCCTGTAACTATTGGAAACATGTTTGGAGGCCTCCCTTTGTTGCTTTTCAAGCTTTCATCACTTCTTGATTTGACAGATGATACAATATTAATACACTACTTATGTCAGTCATTAAAGGCTTACAATGGACTATTAAAGGACTATGCAAGTCATATGGGGCTGGAGCTTTCTGCTAATTCGGGGAGTTTATCTCCAGTGAGCTTTTGCAGCCAAATATCTTACAATGCTTTCAAAACAGTCCAGCCTTCTGCCTGAGCCTCACATAGCTAAAGGTTTTCTGACATTTGGAGCACCATTGAACAGCGTTATACAGTAGCATGTCTTCTACCCCCATACATAATGCACTGTTTTCTCTTTCTCCCATCAACTCCAAGCTTGGATTTCTGAGGCTATAATCTTCATGAGGAGTTGTGAGGCAACCAGTAAGGCTGAGGTAAAGCAAGAGAGACAGCTAACAACGCTATATAATATATCATGTGAACATTCACTACAATGCAGGGACAATGAGAAGATGCAACTGAAAGTGAAAGAAAACAGAACTGAGACAAGTCAGGAGTTGTAGAACTACAACTGTCTGACTGCATTGAACTGCATTGTATTAAATATATTTCAACTGGAGGAAGGGGGAAGGGTGTCCGGGTCAGTGTTTAGGGCACCGACTCTTCTCTCCACAGGCATCATTGGACCTCTAGGAGTCTATTAAGCACACTTCTTTACTTCCTCTTTCACCACATTAAAGCTATAGCCGACACTGTTAGCGTGGACTGTCTTAAATAATACATCCTCGCCTCTTGACCTACCTTAATGCAAGTCTCAAACTATTTTACTCAATGTTACTTTTACTCTGTTATTCAAAAAAGGAACTGGCACATTTGACCTCTGTTGCAGGTGCATGGTAACAATTGAATAACATGAGAAAAAGAAGAAACCCGCACTCTGCTCTTCTTCTTGGAGTCGAGGAAAAATTATACAAAATATAACATTCTGAATTTCATAAATGTTAGAATAAAGTGTGTACTAAGTGTATTAAACACGTCTAAAAACACTTTATTCGAATATTTACGAAATACATATTGTCATATTTGGTAACACGTACATTTTCCCTTGACTCCAACCCCATTCGATGCATTGAATGGAGCAAGGGTGCAAATTTAAAAAATGTTCTCAAAAGCTCTGACGAAGGCCTTATTCGTAAAGCTTAATAAAGAACAGTGATACGAGAGCAGAGTACGGGCTTCTCTTCTCTCATGTTACTCAAGCACTGTTGAAATAATTTTGCCTGACAACAAGAAGCAAATTGGCAGCGCCTCTGTGTAGAATTCACCGAATTAGATTCATTTTAATTAGACCGAGCCCATATTCAGCGCATGAATTGCAAACATATGCTGCCAATTGCTTTTTATTAGTGAGCCCAGTGATCAGAAAGCATTTCAATTGGGGATAGTGGCCCCGCCGCTCCTTGGATTTAGCACGCATCACGGGAAATCAGAGTCATTTAGACAGCCATGCGTTTTGTGTTATTAGCATAATGGGAGATGGAACTTAACAGGCCCTTCCACCTGTTGGAATAGGCATTTTTCATTTCCCCTAGCTGGGAAATTGTCCTTTAAATCTACTCAAGATTTCAATTTTGCTCTCAGACAAAGGCCACCAATTTATGACAATTTTGCGTGCATGACTAAGTCACTTTGGATAAAAGCGTCTGCTGAATGGCATATATACTATCATCATCATCATCATCATCATCATCATCATCACAGGGCTCTACAGTTCGAGTATTTCACTCGCATTTGCCCCTAAAAATAGATATGTGCGAAAGGGAAAAATTATTTAAGAGCACAGTGTGCAAGTAATTGACAGGTGACAGTTTATTTACTCACTACTTAACAGATAAAGCGGGAAATAAAGAATGCACTCTTTTGTGTATTCTGCCATTTTCTCTCAGACATGTTTGAGGAGCTATCCTCACTTAGCCTCCCCCTGCAAAGGAATGACCTGATCCTCCCCCAAGCCATGTCAGAGTTGAGGAATACAGTGACCAGACTGGAAGCACTAAAGCTTAGGGCAAAGGCAGGAGGCATGCTGGAGAAGATCCAGACCATGCTTGCTCAGCAGCAGGGTGATGAGAGGAGATTCCAGGTGTGTTAGGATGAGAGCTTATTAGGATGTAAGATAAATCGATGATTAAGACAGATTCTCAGTGTGAAAATCAATGTATTCGTTGCTCAATACAACAATTTGAGGATAAGGAGGGAAATGCAGTGGAGAAGTCTTTAAAAAAAATGTTTATGGGAGACAGACAAATGGCCAGACATTTCATTGTGTGTCTGTGTGTGCGCGTGTTATTTATGCTAAATGGAATTAAACTGAAGGGGAATCTGAAAGGCTTCACAGATCTCACCAATCCCCAGCTGAAGTAGCAGATGGAGGCGTCCATCAACATCGGCGTGGTGGATGATCTCAAAGCCAGGTTTGGTGGTTTGCTGAAGGATGAGGGTGTCCAGAACCCAGTGGAGTCTTTCAGAGTGCTAAACCCTGACACATGGCCAGAAGACCAGGCCAGCCTTCTCCCCTTTGGCGATGATGGTGTGGCAGACCTGACAAGGCTTTTCAAGGAGCCTCTAGAGAGGTAAGAATTGATTTGACACTGCATTGCCATATGAGACAATGTTATGTTTGCATATTTGCAAACTCACTTGCTCTGTTCAATCCTGCAGATTGGGGTGCAACATTGCTGCAATCCACTATGAGTGTCAGGGGCTGAAAATCCTGGTTAGCCACAATTTCAACGACAAGTCCTACAGTGGCCTGTGGGAGACCATGACCTGTGGGACCCCTACAGGCAAGATTACAAGGTAGACTAACAGTCCTGAGTGGTTATGTATGGCATCCTTCTATGGTTGGTTTTGATAAGTTAATGTTAAGAGTTTAAATGAAATTGAAAGATATAATCTTTTCCCTCGAACATACTGGAGTTGGTGTAGCTTATGGTGGCGCTGCCCATTTCAGCCGCCCAGTGTGAGCGAGGCTTCTCTGCGCAGCACCGGATTAAGAATTCCACAAGAAGCTGCCTTGGGGTCTCTACCACCGAAGACCTGATGAGGATCAGCCTGGACTGGAGGGGCCTTCTGTCGAGGAGTTGGATTCTACTCCTGCCGGGGACCGCTCACTGACCTCTAAGCGTGCCAGACGGCCAACATACAAAAGCATCTGGACAACTGATCTCCTTTGCGTCTAGTAGGCATGGGTCAATGTGTGATTGGTGGTATGTGCTGTTGTACAGATGTGTGTCCCTTAGTACATGCGCACACACAGTGTAAATATGTATGGAATAAATAGTTTGTTAATAAACTCTGTTACTTGAACATTTTATACTGTGCTCCTGAATTTCTTTGTGTGCTCCTATATTTTTTCATTTAGGAGCACATGTACTCCTTGGGGAAAAAGTTAGTGTAGAACCCTGATTCATCTGTCTTTGCACTAGCGTGTTTGATCAGCAAAAAAGACACCCTTTGTTACAACTGGGTTACATTGCAAAGTACAACGATGCGGTGCACAACTGACTGCTCATCTGACACGAATCACACGCTAAAATATTTAAAGTATGTGAATATATATATATATTTTTTACAATAAAACCAAATGAATGGAACCTCGTATACAGAGCGTTGACAAGCCCTATTTCATGTTACATATCATATCCACTGACCTTTATATGGTAATATATCAACATGTCATTTTTTGTCCTGAATGACCCATGTGGACCTTCTCGCTCTATGGCCTGTAACAGAAGCCCTTCGCTATTGATCAATAGCCTCATTGGGGAATGGGATTTGGAGAACATTGCAATTTACCCCTGCACATTCGTCTTCACTGCCACTGCACTATGGCGAACAGCGATGCTGCTCTATACAGTAGCAGGCTTCAGCAACTCCCAGTCGAACACAACAAAAGGGATCGCATCAACAGCTGGACAAAATACTTCCAATGAACAAGACGGACTAATATGCACTTGAAGCACTAAGTACTTTGACATGCAAACACAGGCCCAGCATTACTCAGACATTTTAAGACCTTTGCACTATCCTGCCGACCTTTTTGTAAATATTCGGTAAATATCTGTAGCTTTTCTCTGTTGTGTTTTACATATAAATATGTATCGTGTCTGTATGTACTTTGACTGCTGCAAAATGTTTTCTGAATCTGAAAATGCTCTGCCCGAGAAATTGTGAGAAACTGGCATGTGTCAGATGTAAAGGCCATATCTATCCTTTGTGAGCAGGGGGCGAAACCCCACAAGACAGCAAACTGGAATACAGTGCAAAGGGAAGGGATCATTGCCGCTACCTCGCTTTCCAACCAAGGTGCCTGAATTATGGAGCAAAGAAGAGGTCAGAAATACAGAAATATACCTGGGAGGAGAAACATGTTTTTGTTGAGTCGTGACTGGGTTGTGAAAGAGAAGTTGAGTCATAAAGGGTGATAGGGGAGTTCCTGGTTCAATTTACAGTAGAGGCTCTCTGTAAGACACATGACTCCAATATGTTACACTGCTGGGCTGTTACTGTCATGGTGAGAAAGTTAAATGTATAACTTTAGAGCATTTACATTTCCTCAATTTTACACAAATTTCAGCTCTACCTGTTATGTAAATCAACATTGCAGGAAGTGTTGAACATCCCAAAATATTCTAATAGGCCTACTATATGATTTTTTATTCAAGACACCTATCTTAAGAATGAGGAATTGTATTTCCTGTTTACCATTGAAGTCTGAAGGAAGAGATCATAGGACACAGGATCACATTTGACTCCACTTCGCTGCCTCATCATTTGTCTATGGAGCGTCGAGAATTCATTATCATCCTTCAACAATAGTTTTTCAGAGTACAGTTGAGAATTGGCGGTATAGAGTGGGTGGGAAAATGCTGTACAGGGCTACAAGAGACACAGGAGCAGGCAGTAGAGTAAAAATAGTCCCGGGACATAAATTGACCTTGCGAGTTGTGTGGCTGGGTTGGAATCGACACAGTCTCATTTCTACAAACATAGCATATCATTTTTTTCCGTTCTTATTGATCTCTCTTCCATCTCCACCTCATCACTGAACTATTAATATTCACTACTGTGTTTATGCTAAGTATTTTTTAAATTACTAAATATAATTTGTTTAGTGCGCAACGCAACAAATTGCTAAATTAGCTTTATAGAAACATTGTACATTTAGCCGTCTGATTGCAAGCCCTGGGGTATAATGATTTAAACTAATCCATGCTGCTAACCCACTAAGAAATCAATCGCCGCTTCCGACGCTCATGCACTCTAATTTGTAATGCAATCTTCAATCTTGCGGGAGTGAGTCTTGACATCTCTAGGGGCCCAACCAAAATGATGTCTCCAAGCTTAGCCTCGTCTCCAGACTGACCGGGATACAATATGCCTCCACTCTTGAGGGTACAGCTACATCTGGTCTGAGGGTAGAGCTACATCTGGTCTGAGGGTAGAGCTACATCTGGTCTGAGGGTAGAGCTACATCTGGTCTGAGGGTAGAGCTACATCTGGTCTGAGGGTAGAGCTACATCTGGTCTGAGGGTAGAGCTACATCTGGTCTGAGGGTAGAGCTACATCTGGTCTGAGGGTAGAGCTACATCTGGTCTGAGGGTAGAGCTACATCTGGTCTGAGGGTAGAGCTACATCTGGTCTGAGGGTAGAGCTACATCTGGTCTGAGGGTAGAGCTACATCTGGTCTGTTGACCCAGATAACTCCATTCCAGTTTTAGCTGATCTACTCCTCTAGTTTCAGTCTTGCAACTTCCATATTTCTTCACACTGAAACCTTCAAACTATTCATATTGACTGTTCCCTCTAATGTGATGCTGCTATCAGCTAGGTGTCCGGATGTTACACGATTAGAAGTGAGAGAAGCTTTCTTTCCATCACGTTGGGTTTCTTCAACTCTTAATTGCTACATCTGCTGTCACTTTCAACCGTCTCACTGAGTGCCGACTCGCAAAAACCCAGCAGTTGATTATTCTATTATTAATTATCATGGCAGCTGTTTTTGTCTCTTTTCAACATCCATCTAAGTAACGAACTGATTAGGTAGAATCCAGTTTAATATGCGCATACATACTCAAAAGGTCACCCACTAATTGTGCCCAATGTAAGGATTTACATATGGAGAAATCCACACATTAATGAGCCCAATATATTTGTTTTTCTCAGGTATGTTGTCAAAGCTTTGGTATAAGGTCTTTAGAACTGCCTTTAAGTATTTCAGTCTAGTAACAGCTATTTTCAAATTGCTAGACTTAATGCTACTGAAGGCCTACTGTACAGTGAATGGCACTGATTGCATTGTTCTGCTCAGCACCTGAAGGACTTGATGAATCCTGTTAACACCTGCAATACTTCAACATCCTCCTTGTTGTCTTAAAAACAGCAATTACTCATAAAAATGTTGACAAGCGGATTGAACTCTACCCTGTTGATCCCACTGCTACACTACAGCAGGGTTTAAGGGCTTCTAGCAGGTGTGCTTCCCAAATGGAACCATACTATTCCCTATACAGTGCACTACTTTTGACCAGAGCCCTATGGGATTAGGCTTCTATTTGGGACACACACCTGGTATACAGTCAGCTCTGCTGAGCCCTCAGTCTCCAGATATCTCCTGTCTCTCCCATC
Source organism: Salvelinus alpinus (assembly GCF_045679555.1). NCBI lineage: Eukaryota > Metazoa > Chordata > Actinopteri > Salmoniformes > Salmonidae > Salvelinus > Salvelinus alpinus. Next base: position 80,632,955 of record NC_092089.1, on the reverse strand, counting down.
CTCCCTGTATTCAACACCTTCCCACACGTCCAAGATCTGATATCAGCACGGATTGCCTCCTGTCAGTCTCACTGCAACACTGCTAGCATGGATCTCTGTTAGAGACAGTGACTGTGCAGGCTGTGAAAGAGGTCTTTGGGTCTGTTTAGGGCTGGAGATACGGCAGGAGCAGCTCTGGTTCAGGCCTGTCCCCGACTAAATAAATCTTGGTCGACCAAGAGCCGTCTGTTGTTGCACCAATCGATTGGTCAAAATTGTTTAAACGTGTATTTTTCCATATATTGACACTCCATGGTGTTTTAATTAAATCCACTATATTCACTGAGCTTGTCTGATGCTTTAAGCACACGGTTTGATTAAATAATTAAGACACACAAATTACTAGAGGGAGTCCGACCAGCAATTGATTTGATTGTGCCGGGCCCAGACTTGCTGCAGTGTGTAAAAAATAAAATAAATACAGAAAAATACTGAGTGACTGTTACTAGCACCTGTTTTCTCTCTCTCCTCCCTGCTGCAGCAACCACCACAGAACATAAGTATTTATCGCCCTGCCCATGTTGCAACATAATTACAGCCATTTCTGAATGAAAAGTTCTGTTACCGAAATCCCTCATTTGTTTAGGAAAAACATTCCCTATTCCCTCGACCCTTGCTCTCTTTACGTTGCACATGTATCCATCTGTCACGTTCCTGACCTGTTTTTCCTTTTTCTTGTATTTATTTAGTTGGTCAGGGCGTGAGTTGGGGTGGGCTATCTATGTGTGATTTTCTATGTTGGGATGTTTGTGTTCGGCCGGGTATGATTCTCAATCAGAGGCAGCTGTCAATCGTTGTCCCTGATTGAGAATCATACTTAGGCAGCCTGGGTTTCACGTGTGTTTTGTGGGTGTTTGTATCTCGTGTCAGTGTTCGTGCCACACGGGACTGTTTTCGGTTTTGTCACGTTTGTTGTTTTTTTGTATTTGTAAGTGTTCAGTTTCGTTTCGATTTGATTAAATCAATATGAGCACTAACAACTCTGCGTTTTGGTCCGACCCTTACTCCTTCTCCTCATCCGAGGAGGAGGAATTAGACAGCCGTAACACCATTGCATGCACGTGACCAAATACCTATTCGCATGGGACTAGTATTACTGGAGAATGTTGTTTATGTAATTATTACTCCAGAATGTCCGTTATTCCAGAGGACGATTAGGACAGGATAAGTTTTTTTCCAAACTGCCACACTGTAATTCTTTATTTTCTTCCAATAAATTGACAGTTATGACGGAAACCTGGAGGTTTTTATTCTAGGAGTGAAGATACAGTATTTCAACATGTGGCCCTAACCAGGTGATAGGGCCACACTGATAACTCAAGCTTGGTTCCCAAGTTTCTAAACCATACCAAACCATATAGTGTCACCATAATATTTGAATTGAAGTGTGATCATAATCAGTGGTGACCCGTTACGTAAAATCTACAGGGAGAGCTCGAAAATCAAGTCCCTTGGGTGCTGCCATAGAGTTACATTATAAGTTCCCATCCAAGGCTCAAGGTCATTGGCCACAGATAAAATCAAGTCAAATCACGTTATATCTACCGTAGCTTTGATTGGACTGAGCATGTCAACATCATACTTTCAAAATCGTAGCTAGCAAGCTAGACAAGCAGTCATCATTATGAATCGAGTCGACAATCTACTGGCAAATCCTTTTCAAGGATTTTCATATGAAGAGAAATAATACATAAAACATATTGGTGTTGATCGGACATTTGACATCAACATTACACAACAAGTTGGAAATCACAAATTCAACAATGAGTGGTTTGGAAGGAATCAGTGGCTAACTGCAAGCATTGCAAAGCAATAACTAGCCTGCTATTCAGTTGAGAGGATATGTGGTCCAAGTCTGGGTTTAAGGGTCTCTTTAACAAGTTTAAAAAGATAAACATTCACATGCAATATCATGGGCCAGAAAAGGTTGAATACATTGGCTTCTGCCACATTCAAAACAACTGAGAAAAATTGAGAAACTGAGAAAAAATTTCAGAACATTAACCATGTGTGCTCTCGTTTTGTACTGTTCTGTAGTTTCAACCCGATGATTCGTCTGACAAACAAAGAACTTCGCGTCCTGCAGGCCCAGGCATGGATCCAAGCTGGCGAGTCATTCAATGATGTTATTTTCACAGACAAATCAACTGTGTCCCTTGAGCAATTTGCTCAAAATTTCTACAAAAAAAGGAAGAAGGTCAAGCAAGCAGAGTCCCAAGCATCCCCTCAAACTCCATGTGTGGGGGGCGATTTCTCACCAGAGACCAGGCCCATATTTGATTTTTGTTGGTAAGTTCGGCTATTTACAAATCAAAAAGGTACATCAAATATGGTAGCCTACACCGCAAGGACTGCTATGTGTTCCACAATAATTCACTGTTGCCTCCTTTTTCAGGTATCATGGCACAATATTTCTTTGATGAAGAAATCATAAAGAGTTATGCTGGACCCTATGATTAAGTAGACCTACATGTAGTAAAATAAAAGGTTAAATAAAAAGACTTACAACACCTACGGTAGGCCTACAGTATATCTAAAAAATGTTTTTTTAATCTCTACATGCATCAACTGAAAACATTAATCCGTAACTCTGTCAAACCTACAAGCAAAGGTGAACTGGTCAAGGCCATTAAGACGTTTTGGCTAGAGAAATTGACGATACAACAATGCAACAAATACATTGATCATCTCAGCAAGGTTTACCTGTGGTCATGGAATTAGGTGGCTGTGCAACTAAAATGTAGTTTAAATAACCATCTGCATTTATGTATTTTTTCTAGTTATTTTAACGAAAGCATAAAGATGTTGATGAAGAAATACTGTACTGCTGTTTTGAGTTAGAAATGTAACACTTCAGAGTACTTAAGCATCGAAAACATTGCAGGTAGGGGGATGTTCACACCTACAGTAGCCAGGCTATAAAGAGTATTGTCCAGCGAAAATTGTGCTACAAGTGTTTGAAAACCTATTTTAAAAATGCCACCAGCTGTCCATCACTACTGTAAATAAAAACACAGCATCTTGTTTACATTCTTTATTGTAACCACAATGTCACAAATAATTTGCATCTACCTTTCCAATTACTTCTAGAGTTTGGGATTAATTTGATAAATTAAACGATGGAGGATGGAACGGAAACAAATGGCGCTGTTCAACGTGACGGTCGGGACTAGGGTTCAAATCCCCGATGGGCAGGAAGGAGTAGGCTGTCCTTGTAAATAAGAATTTGTTCTTAACTGACTTGCCTAGTTAAATAAAAAGGTTACACTAAGAGCATAACATTTCTAAACCATAATTGTAGTCTAACCAACACCCAAACCGAGATTGTCAAAATAAAAATCTCATTGATTTATCAAGACCAGTCCCCATGCTTGTCTCAGAGCAGTGGGAAACAGTGATAAAACAGTTGTAGGCTATTGCTTCAAATCCTATTGCTTCTATATGCTCTTTAAATAAATATGACCTACACCACTTTTAACATCACATTACTCAACACTAGTGAGACTCATGTCACCTACGGTAGGCCTACAGTATATCGAAAAATATGACATGACTCTCCGCCAATAATTACATATGGAGGATATTTCTGTAATTCAGTGACATTTATTCCTATAGTAATTCGTTATGGATCCATAACTAAATAAACATGGCTTTTGAAAGAGTATTTGTATCATTATTTTATTAACGAAAGCTTAAAGATGCCATTATTAGTTACATTGTTTTAGTTTGAACGTGCAGACTGGCACTAAGAACAGAACAGCGGGAATGTTTCCCTAGTCAGCGCAATTATTAGTGCAATGCCCCCTAAAGTGTCGGCAGTGTGGCGGGGGGGGGGGGGGGGGTCCACCCCCCCTTCCTTCCCCATGGGCTAGGTTGGTCTTCTGTGCATGGCTCTGTGGCCCATGCCGTGCCCCCTGCCCTTGTGCCTTAAACCCCGCGCGCTTTCAGTGGATACAGCTGAGCACTGCAAGGCAATCCCATTGTGCGCCACTCGGGAGCCATGACCAAAATATACATTGTCCTGCTAATAACAGGGTTAATAATATATCTGTGAGAATATCCAACGGGCTTTTATATAATTCTAAATTAATAATAAATCGCTTTGTTTAAAAAATAACAATATTTTGGAGATTGAGTTTTCAAATAACATAAAATGAGTGAGAAAAATGCCATTCTTGAACATGGGGTGAGACAGTTACTAATTTGTAAATGAAGCCAGTTTGTTATTTAGAATGATTTATTTCTGTATTTAGAGGGAGAGAAACCAAAAACCTACAGTCATTTCATGGGTCTACCAGTCGAGGCCAGCACGGGTATTGAACCAGCATCTGTAACACAGCTTGCACTGCTATGCAGTGTCTTAGACCGTTGCGTCACTCAGGCGCTGTACAACGTGACCGGTCGGGAGTGGGCTACAGTACAACAGTAAGAGCAAAATAATCCTAACAAAATAAAAACCTTAGTGTAACAACAGTTTTAGTAAGTAATACTGAAGTCGTGCACAATTATCAGTTTCTATTTAGCTTTATGTCGCCTATTCAGAGACACAGTAGGACCCAAAAGCATAATCAGTGCTCTAACTCCCCCTTGCACTGGTCTGGAGCAATGAAGTGGTGACGCAGGGTACCGTACTAAACCACAAAATACATCTTAGTCCTGCAGCATAATCGCAAAACCTTTAGTGGTTCAACCATTGTATTTTACAGCCGTTGAAAATATTTAAATTTTTTATTAGACACCTATGTTTGGACAAAGTCAAGTGCGGTCTGGGACGCACCAGAAAAAGACATCGAAAGGGTGTCAGTCCATGCTTACTGAGGTGTCCGTCTCGTTACATTATCATACATTTTATCTCCAGCCTGTAGGCTACATAAAAAGGCCACATACTCTTTCTACCATATATGTTAGATCATTTTTTGGGACTGAATGTTGGAGTGCTGCAGAGATGCGTCTCTTCAACAGCACCCTGGAGAGCTGCGCTGGGAATGGACAAGCAACATATTTTGCCCCCCCTGCCTTTGACAAAGTGGGCACTGCTTATCACAGGGCGGCATCAGCGCTCACCCAAAAAGCCAATATGCCATTGGTTGAGAGAAATTGTAATTGTTTTTGGGCAGAATTATGAGGTTTTATGTGTTGTTGTTGGAGGTGCGTCTTGGTCTGTTTAGAAAATGTTACCCTCGTCAATCTGCCGCCACTGCGGCCGCCTAATCCTGCCTAATGACCGGGCAGACAGTGCCTATAGCATATCATAATCACATCAATAAATTGGTTATAACAAACTCTGAACACGTAACAGCAAAATGGACGCAGAGGTCATGACAAACTCGAAATTGGGGAACATTTACAGGTTGCGCAGGAGTTATAGAGAAAGTCAGATTTGTGGAATAAATGGGACTAGTTGTGGAAAATATTGGAGATCAAGCAAAATAAGGTAAGGAGCAAGCATATTGTGTGTGCCAAACAGGTGCTATATAGATTACAATATAATTATTATGACCATTTGGAACTAAATAAAGTTTAAGAATATTAGAGTCTGTGGTAAAGTTTTTTTGCTAAGCCTTTATTCCAGCAAACACTAAAAACTGTTTCCGAGATGGAGCAGTTTATTTAAGCTAATTATTCAAGGCTTGCTTTATTTTAAAAATAAAATTCAAAATTGAATTTCAAATCATGAATGACTTGTATGCTGTGTGATGACATGAACAAATCAATGATTGATTGATACAGTAGCCTATAGAAGTATTGAAATATAGGCCTAAGTAAGTTACGACTAAACAGGTTGTGCTCTTAGACCTACAGCTCGATGGTGGTTAAACAAGGCTGCTATACTAAGCCTGCTAATGACACTACTTATTAATAACAATAAGGAGATCAAGAAAAAGGAGCGCTATTATTATAAATATTATTTAGTGTAAACACTATTTATAAATAATACGAGAGGCATTTCTAACGGAAAAAAAGTGTGAAGCTTTTATTGCAGCAAAGCAAATATCAAAACGGCTGAATTTGTGAAATTGTTTACTTGACATGCTGTTGCATGAGGCTTGGAGCTCACGGAATCAGTAGGCTATTATACAAACACTCAAACAGGCAACAGAAGCAGGATCTGTCTTATTTCTGTAGATATACAGTTGAAGTCAGAAGTTTACATACACCTTAGCCAAATATAATTTAAACTAAATTTTTCACAATTCCTGACATTTAATCCTAGCAAAAATTCCCTGTCTTAGGTCAGTTAAGATCACCACTTTATTTTACGAATGTGAAATGTCAGAATAATAGTAGAGAATTATTTATTTCAGACTTTATTTCTTTCATCACATTCCCAGTGGGTCAGAAGTTTACATACACTCAATTGTTATTTGGTAGCATTGCCTTTAAATTGTTTCACTTGGGTCAAACGTTTTGGGTAGCCTTCCACAAGCTTCCCACAATAAGTTGGGTGAATTTGGCCCATTCCTCTTGACAGAGCTGGTGTAACTGAGTCAGGTTTGTAGGCCTCCTTGCTCGTACACACTTTTTCAGTTCTGCTCACACATTTTCTATGGGATTGAGGTCAGGGCTTTGTGATGGCCACTCCAATACCTTGACTTTGTTGTCCTTAAGCCATTTAGCCACAACTTTAGAAGTATGCTTGGGGTCATTGTCCATTTGGAAGACCCATTTGCGACCAAGCTTTAGCTTCCTGACTGTTGTCTTGAGATGTTGCTTCAATATATTCACATACTTTTCCTACCTCATGATGCCATCTATTTTGTGAAGTGCACCAGTCCCTCCTGCAGCAAAGCACCCCCACAACATGAGGCTGCCACCCTTGTGCTTCACAGTTGGGATGGTGTTCTTCGACTTGCAAGCCTCCCCCTTTTTCATCCAAACATAACGATGGTCATTATGACCAAACAGTTATATATTTTTTCATCAAACCAGAGGACATTTCTCCAAAAAGTATGATATTTGTCCCCATGTGCAGTTGCAAACCGTAGTCTGGCTTTTTTATGGCGGTTTTGGAGCAGTGGCTTCTTCCTTGCTGAGCGGCCTTTCAGGTTATGTTGATATGGCACTTGTTTTACTGTGAATATAGATACTTTTGTACCCGTTTCCTCCAGCATCTTCACAAGGTCCTTTGTTGTTGTTCTGCGATTGATTTGCACTTTTCGTATCAAAGTATATTCATCTCTAGGAGACAGAACGCGTCTCCTTCCTGAGCGGTATGACAGTTGAGTGGTCCCATGGTGTTTATACTTGCATACTATGGTTTGTACAGATGAACGTGGTACCTTCAGGCGTTTGGAAATATCTCCCAAGGATGAACCAGACTTGTGGAGGTCTACAATTGTTTTTCTGAGGCCTTGGCTGATTTCTTTTGATTTTCCCATGATGTCAAGCAAAGAGGCACTGAGTTTGAAGGTAGGCCTTGAAATACATCCACAGGTACACCTCCAATTGACTCAAATGATGTCAATTAGCCTATCAGAAGCTTCTAAAGCCATGACATCATTTTCTGGAATTTTCCAAGCTGTTTAAAGGCACAGTCAACTTAGTGTATGTAAACTTCTGACCCACAGGAATTGTGATACAGATTGTTTCACTTAATTCACTGTCAGTAAACAATTGTTAGAAAAATGACTTGTGTCATGCACAAAGTAGATGTCCTAACCGACTTGCCAAAACTATAGTTTGTTAACAAGAAATGTGTGGAGTGGTTGAAAAACGAGTTTTAATGACTCCAAGCTAAGTGTATGTAAACTTCCGACTTCAACTATATTGATGATTTAAAAAGCCAGGTACATTTAACAGTTAGGCTATTGATTATAGAGCTAATAAAGTTTGGGTTTCCCCTCTCACTTTTCTTAGACAATAAGGCAAGGGCTGTTTTCTCATCTCCTCATTCTGCTGCTGCCTCTGAGGCATTGTTCTTACCACCAGTATGCTGGTTAACTTTGCTATTATGCACATAACATGGTCTAGGAAAAAGGTGCAATTCAACAGTGCACTGATGTGTTTCAGAACCGTGGACAGAAACCACAATCCAAAGAGGGACAAAGCGCATGTTTTAAAATCATATCATTGTATTAGTATTGTTCTTATGTAATATAACCATATACAATTTCAGTAGCACGTCTTACACTGTGCCATCCCCACGGCCTCCAAAATGGATCAGGCCACTCAGACAGGTGTCTTGTACACCATGATATACTGTATTTTCTTTTGCTACTGCTCGACTAAGACATCTCGGTCGACCAACAGCCTATCGACCAAACAATCGACTAAATGTGGTCAGCCCTAATAGACACACACTATAGTCAACTAGTAGTCAAATACAAAGCCTAGACATCACACACACACACACACACACACACACACACACACACACACACACACACACACACACACACACACACACACACACACACACACACACACACACACACACACACACACACACACACACACACACACACACACACACACACACACACACACACACACACACACACACACACACACACACAGTATATTTATGGTGCTGCTGTATACTCCATACTAACTTAGTGATCTTGTGCTTAGTGTCCGCCCTGAGATTGTACGGTTGGGGTTTTGATTCACAGTCCAGTCATACCAAAGACTGTAAAAATGGGCATTCAGCATTAAGGAAATTAATTGGGGGTAATGCCCTTCGATAGACATGGGGCCTGTCCAGAGGATGTACAGTGCCTTGACTTTTTACACATTTTGTTACGTTACAGACTTATTCTAAAATGGATTAAATTAATATATATATACATATATAAATAAACAGTAATCTACACAAAATACCCCATAATTACAAAGCAATTTTTTTTTATCTAAGCATTAAAATCAGAAATACCATATTTACATAAGTAATCAAACCCTTTGCTATGACTCGAAATTGAGCTCAGGTGCATCCTGTTTCCATTGATCATCCTTGAGATGTTTCTTCAACTTGATTAGAGTCCACATGTGGTAAACTAAATTGATTGGACATGATTTGGAAAGGCACACGCCTGTCTATATAAGGTCCCACAGTTGACAGTGCGTATCAGAGCAAAAACCAAGCCATGAGGTCGAAGGAATTGTCCATAGAGCTCAGAGACAGGATTGTGTCGAGGTACAGATCTGGGGAAGGGTACCAAAAAATGTCTGCAGCATTGAAGGTCCCCAAGAACACAGTGGCTTCCATCATTCTTAAATGGAAGAAGTTTGGAACCACCAAAAGCTGGCCGCCCGGCCAAACTGAGCAATCGGGGGAGAAGGGCCTTGGTCAGGGAGGTGACCAAGAACCTGATGGTCACTCTGACAGAGCTCCTCTGTGGAGATGGGAGAACCTTCCAGAATGATGACCATATCTGCAGCACTCCACCAATCAGGGTTTATGGTAGTAGCCAGATGGAAACCATTCATCGTAAAAAAGGCACATGACAGCCCGCTTGGAGTTTGCCAAAGGGCACCTAAAGACACTCAGACCATGAGAAACAAGATTCTCTGGGCTGATGAAACCAAGATTGAACTTTTTGGCCTGAATGCCAAGTGCCACGTCCGGAGGAAACCTGGCATCATCCCTACTTTGAAACATGGTTGCAGCATCATGCTGTGGGGATGTTTTTCAGCGGCAGGAACTGGGAGACTAGTCAGGATCGAGACAAAGATGAATGGAGCAATTTACAGAGAGATCCTTGATGAAAACCTGCTCCAGAGCGCTCAGGACCGCAGACTGGGGCGAAGGTTCACCTTCCAACAGGACAACCCAAAGCACACAGCAAGTGGCTTCAGGACAAGTCTCAATGTCCTTCAAGGGCCCAGCCAGAGCCCGGACTTGAACCCGATCGAACATCTGTTGAGACGTGAAAATAGCTGTGCAGCGACGGTCTCCATCCTACCTGACAGAGCTTGAGAGGATCTGCAGAGAAGAATGGGCGAAACTCCCCAAATACAGGTGTGCCAAGCTTGTAGCGTCATACCCAAGAAGACTCGAGGCTGTAAATCGCTGCCAAAGGTGCTTCAACAAAGTACTGAGTAAAGGGTCTGAATACTTATGTAAATGTGATATTTCAGTTTTGTATTTTTTTATAAAATTAGCAAACATTTCCAAAAATCTGTTTTTGCTTTGTCATTATGGGGTATTGTATGTAGATTGATGAGATAAAAAAACAAACATTTTAGAATAAGGCTGTAACCTATAACATGGAAAAAGTCAATGGGTCTGAATACTTTCCAAAGGCACTGTACTTGTTCATCAAGCTGCCTCACACTACAGAAATGGGAGATTGGCTATAGGGCAGGAGCCTGTTCTGGCTGGAACAAAGCTTAGGGTTACCATTAGGGTTACCATCAGCGTTCAACACCATAGTGCACTCAAAGCTCATAAATAAGCTAAGGACCCTGGGACTAAACACCTCCCTCTGCAACTGGATCCTGGACTTCCTAACGGGCCGCCCCCAGGTGGTAAGGGTAGGTAACAACACATCCGCCACGCTGATCCTCAACACAGGGGCTCCTCAGGGGTGAGTGCTCAGCCCCCTCCTGTACTCCCTGTTCACTCACGACTGCACGGCCAGGCACGACTTCAACATCATCATTAAATTTGCCAATGACAACAGTGGTAGGCCTGACCACCGACAACAACGAGACAGCCTCTAGGGAGGAGGTCCGAGACCTGGCCGTGTGGTGCCAGGACAACAACCTCTCCCTCAACGTGATCAAGACAACGGAGATGATTGTGGACTACAGGAAAAGGAGGGGCGGGCACGCCCCCATTCTCATCGACGGGGCTGTAGCGGAGCAGGTTGAAATGCTTCGTAAGAAGGTCCTGGAGTGGCCAAGCCAGTCTCCTGATCTCGAACCCCATAGAAAATCTTTGGAGGGAGTTGAAAGTCCGTGTTGCCCAGCAACAGCCCCAAAACATCACTGCTCTAGAGGAGATCTGCATGGAGGAATGGGCCAAAATACCAGCAACAGTGTGTGAAAACCTTGTGAAGACTTACAGAAAACGTTTGACCTCTGTCATTGCCAACAAAGGGTATATAACAAAGTATTGAGATAAACTTTTGTTATTGACCAAATAGTTATTTTCCACCATAATTTGCAAATAAATTCATTAAAAATCCTACAATGTGATTTTCTGGATTTTTTTTCTCATTTTGTCTGTCATAGTTGAAGTGTACCTATGATGAAAATTACAGGCCTCATCTTTTTAATTGTGGGAGAACTTGCACAATTGGTGGCTGACTAAATACTTTTTTGCCCCACTGTATATTGTTATTTTTTACTGCTCCTCTTTAATTACTTGTTACTTTTCTCTTATTCTTATCCATATTTTTTGAAACTGCACTGTCGGTTACACCTGTTGTATTCGGCGCATGTGACTAATACCATTTGATTTAAATACTACTAGATTATCTCCTGTACTATTCTGTTTTCTCATCCACAATGCATTGGATTGGACCTGATAATTTAATAATTGATTAAGCATGTAGGCGAGATGTACGCATCTTGGTTCGTTAGGGTAACATGCTTACGGTTGCTCACTGTGTGTGTGTTGCTCTTTACACACAACATTTACAGCAGATGTTTGCTGACCGTGGGTTGATGCAATTTACACCTGTCAATAACCTTTTCACTAACCTTGCCTTGTGCAAAGCGGGTGTGTTCAAATGTAGTCAGTATAATCTCCCTGATCAGAGAACCAGGGGGCTTCATGTTCTTGATCTAGTCAAGGCCATGAAATGCAGTGATTTGAGAGGAGTACGATTGGATTTTAGATGCGAGCTAACTGGATTGGTAATTGGGTTAGATAATGAAGTGAGTGTGTGTGTGTTACTCAGTGGTTGTGTGTGCGCAATCGCTGGTGTGTGTGTGTGTGTGTGTGTGTGTCCCTTTCCCCCTTCCCACCACTGACAAGACACCACCTCTGTTTCAAATCCCTTTGGGATTTCTCACCAGACGGAATCACACACAATCCCATGGGCGGAGTCTACATACAGTATCTTACTGTATATTCAGAACCTGCAGTGTGCTTCTTAAATGGCACCCTAGTGCCACACTTTTGTAAAAGTATTCCATTGTATAGGGAATAGGATGCCCTTTGGGACGCAAATCAGTCTGCTTAAGTGAGATGATAAAATGTCTTCCACTTACCACTGAGCCAGCATGAATATGGATGGAGGTGTCAGCTCAGCAGTCGAAATGGTAATCACTTGAATATGGATGGAGGTGTCAGCTCAGCAGTCGAAATGGTAATCACTTGAATATGGATGGAGGTGTCAGCTCAGCAGTCGAAATGGTAATCACTTGAATATGGATGGAGGTGTCAGCTCAGCAGTCGAAATGGTAATCACTTGAATATGGATGGAGGTGTCAGCTCAGCAGTCGAAATGGTAATCACTTGAATATGGATAGAGGTGTCAGCTCAGCAGTCGAAATGGTAATCACTTGAATATGGATGGAGGTGTCAGCTCAGCAGTCGAAATGGTAATCACTTGAATATGGTTGGAGGTGTCAGCTCAGCAGTCAAAATGGTAATCACTTGAATATGGATGGAGGTGTCAGCTCAGCAGTTGAAATGGTAATCACTTGAATATGAATGGAGGTGTCAGCTCAGCAGTCGAAATGGTAATCACTTGAATATGAATGGAGGTGTCAGCTCAGCAGTCGAAATGGTAATCACTTGAATATGGATGGAGGTGTCAGCTCAGCAGTTGAAATGGTAATCACTTGAATATGGATGGAGGTGTCAGCTCATCAGTCGAAATGGTAATCACTTGAATATGGACGGATGTGTCAGCTCATTAATCTCACTCAAATGTCATCGACCGCCACTAAGATGAGGGAGGATAAATGTTTTCATGAGCATGGCCTCATTTCTGTTACAGCATATTTGATGACTGTCATTCATATTATATTCACCCAGCTCCATGTAACATCGATATGTTTAGGCTACTTACTACATGATACTCAAATTTTTCCTATACCCATCATGAGGTTACTACAACCTAGCCTATGAATGAACGTTTACAGGTAGAGAGAAATTTGAGTAATCAAGGTGGTAGACAGTGACACATTCAATACCGCCTTCCACAAACTTACTTGCATCTAGCTGATCTATGTTGTACTCATTAGTCCAACAGTTGCAAACGAGTTTCTATTGGACAAATCCAGGTATGTTTATCCCCGTTTTGTTCCGTTTTCTTCAGTTTAAGAAAAGTTTTTTTCAGAATCGGCGGAATTAATTAATACACCCCTGATCACACGCAAACACGGTTCACTTCTATAGCAGCCAGATCATTGAAGAATACCTTCTCGCATCTATGCGCTCTCCTCCTCTCACCTTTTCTCTTCACTTGTGGACTTCAGTGAACAACAAATCAGCTGCCTGTGACCAGGCAAAAAAAACTTTCAAAGCCAACCCATATCATAACCGCTAACTGCTACACACAGCCTACGTCGTTGTCACCATATTAGCTAATGTCAAGTCAACATAGCTACTACGGTAGAACTAATGCGTTAGTAAACCCGCTACAATCATGCAATACAGTGTACAGTTAGCAAGCAGTTTAGAGGTTACACCAGTGGGCCCCGGTGGCAATAAATTAATAACCTGAGCCTGTCAGAGATTGTGTGTGTGCGCGTGCGTGCATGCCTGCATGCATCCATGTTTGTTTGTGTATGTCGGCTGGGGTTTTCAATCATGCTCGTGAAAGACGCAAGAGAAAGTAAGGCTCGTCAAACTGGTTGTTTTCCATATCAGCCATGCATTTAATGATGCATTTGACTGTGTACAAACCCTGGGAGAAGGCTCCTCTTCTGAAACCTGACAGATGCACAGCACCAGATAAGACGGCATGGGAACACTCTCCACTGTAAGTACGAACAAAAGTCATGTTTTACTCTCTGAGGCTATCAGAAATACATGTTCACACAAAAAATATTGAGCTGCTTTTTCAGGAAAATTCTTTACCAACAACAGCTATTCATTATTCAAAAGTCAGTTCTAAATGAGAAACAGCATCTCAGTGTTAGAGGCGTCACTACAGACCATGGTTTGATTCCAGGCTGTATCACAACCGGCTGTGATTGGGAGTCCCATAGGGCGGCGCACAATTGTCCCAGCGTCGTCCGGGTTAGGGTTAGGGCCGTCATTGTAAATAAGAATTTGTTTTCACCTGACTTGCCTAATAAATAAAGGTTAAATAAAAATGAAAAATAGACTCATGCACTGAATGTAGACTGACCAGGTGAAAGCTATGATTCCTTAATGAACATCCAGCCAACTTGACACAACTGTGGGAAGCATTGGAGTCAACATGGGCCAACTTAATATTAGGAAGGTGTTCTTAGTTTTCGTACACTCAGTGTGTGTCTGATTCACACAAAAGGGCCAAATTGAGCTCTACTGGGCTGTCCTGGTTACACATACAACATAGATACTGCAGGAAAGGACTACATTAAAGTTATATATCCGAGCCAGTACGGTACGAGTTGGCACTATAGTGTGAATCGGCCAACTGAGTGGATAGACTTTGGCTTCACTCCTGAACAGTATAATCCTCACTGACTAGCAGGTCTAACTCCAGCAGAGCTCTTGCCCACTTGTATGTTAGTCCAGAGGACGAGTCCTCTTTTGTGTGGAGTGCCTTCTGTTTGCAAACTGGCACCAACTCCACAGTGTGTTGGACACACACAAACAGTGCAGCATTGCCATGGCACAGTCCACTTGATTCCTCTGTTGCTCTGGGCATGATGCATGCTGAAAGAGATGTGGACACGCATTTCCCTTTTAGCCATTTAAGGACAGAAAAGTGCAGTAAAGTACAGGACAGTGACATATAGCTAATCCCATTGGAAGTATGTACGTGCGTGGGTTTTCCTCATGACCTCTCACCAGGTAAGTTTTCCTCATGACCTATAACAACTTGTGTTTGGCCAGGATACTTTTAGAAGTCTGTGTGTTGAGTATGACCGAGACAGCTCTCTTCCAGATTTCGCCACCAATAGTTATGTGCCCGACACTGCCGGAAGAAAATGTGAAGATAAACTCCATCTTTAAGACAAAGTCACTATGTGTAGACAGACATCTCCAGAGATTGTTGCAGTAAAAAAAGTACTCACCACATAGTGCCATCAGTTAACGTCTACGACATGTTTATTCAGCGATCCAATGATATGCCCCCTTATTGAAAGGCAAACGACCCTCCAGCCAATAGGCAGTCAGCAATTTGGCCTTGTCCCCACAGCATAATGACGTGGGTGACTGGGTGTTTTACAGGGGCCAGACAGATTAATGGGAAGAGCCAGTGGTCAAGCATCAAGGTGAGAGCAAAAACAAGAGTTATGTCCGAAAGGGCACCCTATATAGTGCGCTACTTTTGACCAGAGCCCTTTGGGACAACCTATAGGGCTCTTGTCAAAAGTAGTGCACTATATAGGGAATAGGATGCCATTTGCGACGCAACCAAGGATGAACGTCAGGAGCTTAATCGGTGTATGTTTGCCCGATAAACGAGATACACGCCAGTCATGTAATGATGTGGAGGAGGCTGTGGGCCTGGCCATGCCTAATAGAGTCAGGTATACCGGTACCAAAGCACCTAGCAGGAGAGGAGACTGGGGAGGTTGGGTAGGGTTGCGTTCATTATGCACAAAAACAGAAGAAAACGGACTGAAACAGGGAGGGTCCACCAGGACTTGTCCAATAATAAAACGCTCAGTTAACAACATTTTCTGTTGCGTGGCCTAATGAACGCAACCCTGCTCTGTGCACATACAGTATGGACACACGCTCAATGTTCAAACCCATAAATACTGTGTTCCCATTACGATTTCATTATGATAGATTGTGTCCTGTGTGTCGGCACTGGGTTAGTTAGTCTACTGAATATATTGCTACACATGTACTAATCACTTCTTTTAAAAGGAGTGAACTCCCACTCTTTTTGTATTTTTTACATTTATTGGACAAGGTTGTGCGATAGAGAAAAACAAAGAAGAACAGAGAGAGAAGTAGGTCGGATTCAAACCCATGCAGTGGAACAAAGATATTACACGTGACCCAGAGGCAGACCACCCCAGGCCTGAAACCCCAATACTGTAACAACTTGGACTACAAATCCCGACCGCGCCTCACTTAAGGACAGCTAGTCAATCTCATTAATGGTGTGTAGTCGGGTGTCTGGGACTGGACCAGAGGCCACAGTATAGGGGGCTTATGACCACAGATAGCCTCAGCTGTTGTTTTACGCTTGAGAAAGCACCTTGATCAGTTTCTCTGTAAAATATCTACTAAAACCTGTACTAATGCAGAACACAGGACAAGTATCAAAGCGTAATGGAGAACGACACTGAACTAATCAATAAATTACAATTGTTATGGCAACAGATTATTGGAGGAGGCTTCCAAGGGTCTCGGCCAGTACAGTGGAGGATGCAGAACGTCGATAAAGTTAGTACACACTTCCTGTGTAGTAGCTAGCTTAAGTAGCGGGTCAGTGCACAAGTCAGCCTTTGGTACTCGGCGGTGGCACGGTTGTGATTAGTGTTGTTGGATTTAATGTGCTCTTGCAGTAGCAGGCTGGATGGAGTCAAAGGGTTACGGAGATCTGCTCTGACACAAGCCCTGCTAATTTATGCGGCGCTGCGAGGAATTAAACGTCTCACGTGTGCACCCGGCAACAGCTTGCTCTCATTTCATGCTCTTGGAGAGGAGCGGAGTCCGCCACGCGCTACCATTGTGTTGTTATCTGACGAGCACAGTTGTAATCCCCCCCTTCTCAAGACTGCTTCGCCAGCCATGTGTGACATGGGCTTCAAAAAAATAATAAGAGAGAGACGGGGTGAGTGGGGTAGAGGGGGTAAGCGAGAGAAGGACAGAGAAAGATGTGTTTTGTTATTTTGGTTCTTATCGAGATGCTTGTTTAAAGTCTGTCCTTTATAAGAGTGACCTCAACACCACCCTATATGCTACCTCTGATAGCATCACCTATATAGACGAGCTACACAGTGAATCCCGTATGGACACCGCTTTGCCTTTGCTGCCACTTTCTCTAAACTGCATTTTATAATGCATATCACTTGCATTATATGGTCTTAAGGATCTTAGGCAGGCCTTGTCATAGACCTACATAAAAGCAGACAGTACTAAGCAGTGCCAATAACCTAGATTTAAGTGTAGTTATGTGCGATCAAACTTTATTCATATAGCCTCGTTTAAAACCACTTGTCACAAAGTGCTTTACAGTAACCTGGCTTGGACCACCTAAGAGGACGCAGCAGCACAGTGTCAAGGAAAAACTCCCTAGAAGGAAGAGATCTTGATAGGAACCAGACCTTCTTTTCCTCCTCTGGCTGTACCGGGTAGAAGTCTGAAGTGCATAATATGCTCATCTAGTCAAGACAGGTGTTCATTTAGGCAGTGCAAGAAGGGCAGTCTCATCAATCATTTCCTGACCAACCTTTAACAGTTCTTCTGAATTCAGAATACTCTCGTCTATTTTGACAGACCAATGCCAGGTTAAACTGAAATGTTGACCTCATGACTTCTCATTTGGTCCAAATTCCTTTAGCTGTCAACTCCGTTCCACCTATTCGCTCCCACGCTGTTTCATCTGAGCTGAGGATATCTCCTCGGAAGGATTCTACCTGCACTGACACAATTCCATGCTATCAGACCTCGGCTAACTTACAGTATCCATCTTTCAAAATCAAATTCTGTAACCACACCATTACAAACCAGGCTCACACTTAGCATATGGAATTTGATTTTGGTTGTTGCTAGAACTCATTACACCGTTGCTTAATAAATTACTACAATGTTATGGCACTTCACTTAATTGCACTAATTTGTAAGAGTTTGGTCAGTTTAGTTCTATATAATGGAATCATTGCTTTACCTGCTGTTTCCATATACAACGAAGGACATTACATACCAGCTTCGATAGTAATTATGGAGTAATCACGTGCATAAGCGTTACATAATGGAGGCCAAATTGGTAATCCATTGACGAGGTCGAGAGGTCAGTCAGTCAGTCTCTCAAGCTATATGGTGTGGGCTTAATGATATGATGAAGGACTTTGTAATGGGCCCACTACATGTCCCTAATTGCTGTGAACATAATGACTTGCAGCAATGGTCTCAGGAGCCATTGGCTGGAGTGCTACTCAGCCAATTAAAGGCTATTTTCATTATTGGGAGCAAGAGAGAACAGATTCCATGGATTCCATCAGGTAGCCATAGACAATATACCAGTATAGGGTTTGGTATAGAGCAGGGCAGCCATACTCAAAAGGCTGACCAGATGCAGAATGGGGTCATTACAGTCTGCGGGTCCCGACCAAAAAACACCCCCACACCCGGTCAAAAGTTGGGGTCACTTAGAAATGTCCTTGTTTTTGAAAGAAAAGCACATTTTTTGTCCATTAAAATAACATCAACTTGATCAGAAATACAGTGTAGACATAGTTCATGTTGTAAATTACTATTGTAGCTGGAAACGGCTGTTTTTTTAATGGAATATCTACGTAGGCTTACAGAGGCCCATTATTAGCAACCATCACTCCTGTGTTCCAATGGCACATTGTGTTAGCTAATCCAACTTTATCATTTTAAAAGGCTAATTGATCATTAGAAAACCCTTTTGCCATTATGTTAGCACAGCTGAAAACTGTTGTCCTCATTAAAGAAGGAATAAAACTGGCCGCCTTTAGACTTGTTGAGTATCTGGAGCATCAGCATTTGTGGGTTCGATTACAGACTCAAAATGGCCAGAAACAAAGAAATGTATTCTAAAACTCGTCAGTCTATTCTTGTTCTGAGAAATGAAGGCTATTCCATGCAAGAAATTGCCAAGAAACTGAAGATCTCGTACAACGCTGTGTACTACTTCCTTCACAGAACAGTGCAAACTGGCTCTAACCAGAATAGGGAGGAGTGGGAGGCCCCGGTGCACAACTGAGCAAGAGGACATTAGAGTGTTTAGTTTGAGAAACAGACATCTCACAAGTCCTTAACTGGCAGCTTCATTAAATAGTACCTGCAAAACACCAGTCTCAACATCAACAGTGAAGAAGCGACTCCGGGATGCTGTCCTTCTAGGCAGAGTTCCTCTGTCCAGTGTCTGTGTTATTTTGCTCATCTTAATCTTGAATTATTTTGGCCAATCTGAGATATGGCTGAGATATGGCTTTATCTTTGCAACTCTGCCTAGAAGGCCAGCATTCCGGAGTCGCCTCTTCACTGTTAATGTTGAGACTGGTTCAGTCTGCTTTCCAAAAATCTACATTTAAAGCTAAGTAAAGGTTACCTTGATTGACCAAGGCATCTTCTCAGCCAGTGTTAACATGCTATTTACAAAGCAGTTTACAATTTACAAGTAAGACTTGAGAACTGTGCACCATTGGCATTTCTCCCTTTAGTTGTTCACATTACTGTATTACATTTACATTTCAATAAAATGCGTAATATGTTGTGTAATTAAAAGTACAACATTATTCCGTTTGAAAATGAACATCAAAACATCTGAATAAGCTAAATATGAGGAACAATATCATATTATAAATCAAAACTTCAACTGCAGAAGAGGATGCTGGTAATATATGCACATTTTTGTGCACATGCATTTTTTAAAGGAGACTTAAAATATATTTTGTACACATTTAAGTATACTTTTAAAAAAAGTATATTTTCTTGAGATATGAAATGATTGTTAACTTCTCCATTTTTGCAAATCTTATAATGAAGTTGTTTGAATAAGCTAAAGTCCATCTTCCTTTTGGTTAGAATTTCCATGACAAGTTACAAAGTGGGATTAACATCTTTACACACCTGGATTGTACAATATTAGCCCTTTATTATTTTCATAACTCTTCAAGCTCTGTCAAGATGTTGGGGATCATGGCTACACAGCAATTTTCAAAATCTTGCCATAGATTTTCAAGAATATTTAAGTCAAAACTGTAACTTGGCCACTCAGGAAAATGTACTTGCTTCTTGGTAAGCAACAGTGTAGATTTGGCCTTGTGTTGTAGGTTATTGTCCTGCTGAAAGGTGAATTCCTCTCCCAGCGTCTGTTGGAAAGCAGGTTTTGCTCTAGGATTTTGCCTGTGCTTAGCTCTATCCTGTTTCTTTTCATCTGGAAAAACTCCACAGTATTTGCCAATGTCAAGCATACCCATACCATGATGCAGCCACCACCATGCTTGAAAACAAGCCGACAGTTACTCAGTGATGTATTGTGTTGGATTTGCCCCAAACATAAGGCTTTGCATTTAGGTCAAAACGTTTTTTTGCAGTATTACTTTAGTGCATGTTTTCAAATATTTTTATTCTGTGTATTTGTATTATTATTTTCACTCTGTCATATAAATCATTATTGTGGAGTCACTAAAATGTTGTTGATTCATCCTCAGTTCTCCCTTCACAGCCACAAGTGGTTTTAAAAATCACCAATGGCCTCATGGTAACATCCCATGTCATGCAGCTCAGTTTAGAAGGACGACTGTATCTTCGATATCTTGGGTGGTTTAATACATAACCACAGCATATTTATTAATTTGACCATGCTTATAGATATTTTCAAAGTCTGATTTGATATCGTTACCGATCTACCAATCAACTACACTTTTAATGTTTAATTCTTGAAAAACTATACTTTTTCTTCCACTGATAGTCGAGTATTGTGTGTGGATCGTTAACAAAAAAAAGGACTATTAAATAAATTGTAATCTCACTTTGTAACACAAATTGTGTAAAAATTCAAGTGGAGTGAATACTTCCTGAAGGCACTAAATATTTTGGGGGGAATTCAGTTGGGATTTGCCTCCTGGTGTCATATGAACACACATAAGACATGGAAAATGTATAGAATTGCAGGAAATTAGCCTTAAAACCGCTACATTTTCCCATAGCTCCATGGCATAACGTGTAGAATGCAGGAAATTAGCCTTAAAACCGCTACATTTTCCCTTAGCTCCATGGCATAATGTGTAGAATGCAGGAAATTAGCTTTAAACTGAACATTTCTCTCTGCCAACAAGAGGGGTGTGAACAGTCTGGGGATGCATGTGTTACGAGGTGTGTGGGGGTGGGGGGGTGTTACTACACTGATAAATTACAAAAATCCATCCAGACCTTTGCCACCTAGGACACTTGTGTGACTTGACCTTCTCAAATAGTACTTGAGTACCCCTGGTATGGCCTATAGACTGGCCATTGTGTTCAATATGACACGGTGGCCGTGTCCGAATACCCATATTTGCGTCCAAAACAGTAGGACATTTGAGTGTGCGTAGAAATTAAGTTTAATAGTATGCGACATTTCAAAAATCAAGTATATTTTAAATGCCCGGATGTCAGTAATTTCCGCTTTGACAACAGCTTATCAATTAGACATGGGGATGCGCTACCGAAATCAACGTAAAGCGGGAAGCGACGCAATCACGCACGACGCATTCTCAGTATGCCAAAAAAGAATGTTTAATAGTGTGTGACACTTCGAAAATCGAGGATAGTTTAAATGCCAGGATACACAAATGTTCATCTCTTCATTTAATTGAATTTGATGCACACTTTTAAAGTGCATTGGAAGAGGTAAGCTGCGAGTGATAGGCCGTAGCTCTCGTCAAGTAGCCAACAAAACTAGGCTGCTTAATTGGGAAGATGCCGAAGCTTCTGCGGTGGTGTTCAAATGTATGCTAAGTAGTTTGTTCTCCTTATTATGATCACGAGTATTGCATTGCAGGTTATCTTTGAAAAACAGAAGTATTTTGTTATTTATTGGATTTATTAGATGAAGTGGATTTCTGTTTCCTCATTGAAGTGTTTCTTGTTTTTCCGCTTGGCCTTCGTCAGAGCTCATTTCTGAATGTGTCAGCACCAGGGACTCAGGAAGTGGCGCTGTTATTGATGTCATGTTAATCAGGACTTTTGATTTTAACATATGGATTATTTTAGTTTTGTAGGCTCGGCTACCTATTTAAATTATACAATTTATGGATAAAGCCTGTGCAAAAGCCTTTTGATTTGAACATTTGAAAAGTGTTGGTGTGTGTACTAGGCTATTTGATTTAATTGATATACACTGTGCACAAAACATTAAGAACACCTTCCTAATATTGAGTTGCACCCTTTACTTTCACCCTCAGAACAGCCTCAATTTGTCAGGACATGGACTCTACAAGGTGTCGAAAGCATTCCACAGGGATGCTGGCCCATGTTGACCACAGTTGTGTCAAGTTGGCTAGATGTCCTTTTGGTGGTGGACCATTCTTCATACACACGGGAAACTTTTGAGCATGAAAAACACAGCAGTGTTGCAGTTCTTGACACAAACCGATGCGCCTGGCACCTACTACCATACCCCACTCAAATCCTTTGTCGTGCCGATTTACCCTCAATGGCGCACACACACTCCCGTTCAAAAGTTTGGGGTCACTTAGAAATGTCCTTGTTTTCCATGAAAACATACATTAAATTAGTTTCTAAATGAATAGGAAATATTGTCAAGAAGTTGACAAGGTTATAAATAATGATTTTTTATTGAAATAATAATTGTGTCCTTCAAACTTTGCTTTCATCAAAGGATCCTCCATTTGCAGCAATTACAGCCTTGCAGACCTTTGGCATTCTAGTTGTCAATTTGTTGAGGTAATCTGAAGAGATTTCACCCCATGCTTCCTGAAGCACCTCCCACAAGTTGGATTGGCACTTACATACCATATGGTCAGGCCTCTCCCACAACAGCTCAATAGGGCTGAGATCCAGTGACTGTGCTGGCCACTCCATTATAGTCAGAATACCAGTCCCTTTTACCCTGTACAAACCAAAGCACCGCCAGACCATCACATTGCATCCACCATGCTTGACAGATGGCGTCAAGCACTCCTCCTGCATCTTTTCATTTTTTCTGCGTCTCACTAATGTTCTTCTTTGTGATCCGAACACCTCCAACTTAAATTCATCTGTCCATAACACATTTTGCCCATCTTAATCTTTTCTTCTTATTGGCCAGTCTGAGATATGTATTTTTCTTTGCAACTGACTAGAAGGCCAGCATCCTGGAGTTGCCTCTTCACTGTTGACGTTGAGACTGGTGTTTTGCGGGTACTATTTAATGAAGCTGCCAGTTGAGGACTTGTGAGGCGTCTGTTTCTCAAACTAGACACTAATGTACTTGTCCTCTTGCTCAGTTGTGCACCGGGGCCTCCCACTCCTCTTTCTTCTCTGGTTAGTGCCAGTTTGCGCTGTTCTGTGAAGGGAATAGTACACAGCGTTGTACGAGATCTTCAGTTTCTTGGCAATTTCTTGCATGGAATAGCCTTCATTTCTCAGAACAAGAATAGACTGACGAGTTTCAGAAGAAAGTTCTTCGTTTCCGGCCATTTTGAGTCTGTAATCGAACCCACAAATGCTGATGCTCCAGATACTCAACAAGTCTAAAGGCGGCCAGTTTTATTCCTTCTTTAAGGAGGACAACAGTTTTCAGCTGTGCTAACATAATTACAAAAGGGTTTTCTAATGGTCAATTAGCCTTTTAAAATTATAAAGTTGGATTAGCTAACACAACGTGCCATTTGAACACAGGAGTGATGATTGCTGATAATGGGCCTCTGTACGCATATGTAGATATTCCATAAAAATACAAATCTGCCGTTTCCAGCTACAAGTCATTTACAACATGAACAATGTCTACACTGTATTTCTGATCCATTTGATGTTATTTTAAATAGACAAAAAAATTGCTTTTCTTTCAAAAACAAGGACATTTCTAAGTGACCCCAAACTTTTGAACGGTAGTGTACACAATCCATGTCTCAACTGTCTCAAGACTTAAAAAATATGTTTTTAACCTGTCTCCTCCCCACACTGATTGAAGTGGACTGAACAACTGACATCAATAAAGGATGATAGACTGACCAGGTGAATCCAGGTGAAAGCTGTCATGGAAAGAGCACGTGATCCTAATGTTTTGTATACTCAGTGTATGTTGCAGTATTTGGTTCCATCAATAAATATGTTGAAATAGAACTATAGAATTATCTGTTTCAGTCTTAAGTCCATTTTAAATAGGATAGATGGGCTATGATATAGGTAAAATGTGATAGTCTGCCTATAACCAGCCTGAGTAGGCCTATAACTCCATTCCTGTTCAGAGTAATTCATTTAAATTGTAAATTAGCTACTATAAGGCTGGTTAATGTGAAGCATGTCTGTTGAATTTGGAAAAATCCAACTGCACTCGGCCCCGCCCCACCTACTCAGCCAATCAGGAGCCGCTACTGTGTTGCAGACGTAGCATACTGTATACCTTTTACTAAGTATGCAACAATGAGTACATAGTATGCAGTACGCTAGTATTGGTATTCGGACACGGACAGTATGGAATGGTATGTGGTTATACGAGACGGTTGTAATGACTCCTATGTTAGTACAAGGAGAGGCTGTGACTGTCTGTTGATATTGGATTGTACTGATAGAAGTTTGTGTCATATGGCAGGGTTTAGGAAACACTGCGAGCGGAACACCAGTCATCTTACATATGCACTTTAAAGTCTGCGTCTCTCTCCGACCCTGACCAGCGGACGACTTTGCATACTGATGACTTCTAGCCGACTGCTGTCTAAGTCTGCGTCTGAAATGGCACCCTATTCCCTTTACTGTGCACTACTTTGGACTAGAACCTATAGTAGTGCGCTATAGGGAATAGATGCCATTTGGGATGCAGACTTAATCATTAGGGGGACTTGTCAGGAGGGAGATTAAAAGTAAACATGGGGCTCCCATCATCCGCATCAGTTACATTCCATGATGGGCGCTTTATTTAGTGGCTCTGGGTTTGGTGGCTGGCAGTGGAGAAATTTCACTTTGTCAACTTTGCCACACAAGCCTGGGGACATAGCGGGTAAGGGTTACTACAGGGTAAAAATGCAGTGTCCTTCCTCTCTCCAGGAAAAAGTTGGGTGAAAAAAATACTAATTTAGGTTACTGTGCATGTGAGGTGATATGCTTGACAAGGAGATATGACAGAATTGGCCCCTTTCCCTGTGTTGCAAATTGAAAACGGAATACTCATTTTCACTTCACTGAGTCAGTCTGGGCCTGCTTCAACAGAGGGACACTTAGAATTGGCTAAATTATAGCAGGTCAGATCAGTCTTCACAGTGACTGCAAAACACAACTCATTCCAGACACAGACTGTGGCCTTGTCTGAATACCCATACTAGTGTACTGCATACTATTTACTCATTGTCGCATACTATTTAACACGTACCATTTAGTAAAAAGTATGCAGTATGCCATGGTTGCAATGCAGTAGCGGCTCTTGACTGGCTGAGTAGGTGGGGTAGGGCCGAGTGCAGATGGATTTTCCAAATTCAACAGACATGCATCGCTTTAACCAGCCTGATAATAGCTCATTTACAAATGTGATTAATTTCTCTGAATAGAATAGGAGTGGAGTTATAGACGTACTATCACATTCAACCTTTACCATAGTAGCCCATCTATCCTTTTTCAAAAAGACTCAAGACAGAAACAGAGAATTTGGTTGAATTTCAATATGTTTACTAGTGAAACCAAAGTGCTGTAACATATATAAATTAAATCAAATAGCCTAGTACATACACCAAAACGTTTTAAATGTTCAAATCAAAAGGCTATTGCACAGAAAAAGGTGGACAGTCGGTGCATCACGAATTCAGAACTGCTGGTAGGACGATGGATAGGGCTGCCGTGCTTCAAGCTCATAAGAAACTTCGCAATATTTCGTTTTTTTATGTGTTATTCTTTCATTATTAGCCCAGGAAAATATTGGTGTTATTACATATAGCCGGAATAACTTATGGATATCAGCGCGGCGGTAACTCACCAGCATTACGACCAGGAATACGACTTTCCAGAACCGGATCCTTTGTTCGTACCCCCCAGGGCTATTGAACTGATACCAGAGGCTGTTCCAAAACTCCGCCAGCGGAAAAGAGGTAGTCGGAGAGGACATTTAGTCCAACTCAGGAGGCGAGCACACCACCCGCCGCTTCCGAGTATATTACTCGCTAATGTTCAGTCTGGATAATAAAGTTGACGATGATTCTCTTACAGAGAGACATCAGGGATTGTAACATACTCCGTTTCATGGAAACATTGCTCTGATATACTGTCAGAGTCCGTTCAGCCAGTTGGGTTCTCAGTTCATCGCAGGAATAAATATCTCTCCGGGAAGAAGAAGGACGGGGGTGTATGTTTCATGATTAACTACTCATGGTGTGATTGTGATAACATTCAGAGACTCAAGTCCTTTTGTTCACCAAACCTAGAATACATCAATCAAATGCCGACCGTATTACCTCCCAAGAGAATTCTCTTCGGTTATAGTCACAGCCGTGTATATTCCCCCTCAAGCCAATACCACAACGGCCCTCAAAGAACTACACTGGACTTTATGCAAAATGGAAACCATATTTACAGAGGCCGCATTTATTGTAGCTGGGGATTTTAACAAAGCAAATTTGAAAAGGTGTTCTATAGTACTCGCACTGCTAAAACAAACGACCACTGCTACTCCAACTCCTGGGATGCTTTAAAGGCCCTCCCCCGCCCTCCCTTCGGCAAATCTGATCACGACTCCATTTTGTTCCTCCCTTCCTATAGGCAGAAACTCAAACAGGAATTACTCATGCTAAGGACTATTCAATGCTGGTCTAACCAATCGGAATCCACGGTTCAGGATTGTTTTGATCATGCGGACTGGGATATGTTCTTGGTAGCCTCCGAGAACAACATATACAAATACACTGATACGGTGGCTGAGTTTTATCAGGAAGTGTATAGGAGATATTGTACCCACTGACTATTAAAACCTACCCTAACCAGAAACCGTGGATAGATGGCAGCATTTGCGCAAAACTGAAAGCGCAAACCATCACATTTAACCATGTCAAGGTGCCTGGGAATATGGACGAATACAAACAGTGTAGTTATACCCTCCATAAGGTAATCAAACAGGCAAAACGTCAGTATAGAGACAAAGTGGAGTCGCAATTCAACGGATCAGACACGAGACAACTACGGACTACAAAAGGAAAACCAGCCACGTCGCGGACAGCGACATGTTGCTTCCGGACAAGCTAAACACCTTATTCACCCGCTTTGAGGATAACACAGTGCCACCAACGCGGCCCGCTACCAAGTACTGCGGGCTCTCCTTCTCCATGGCCGACGTGAGTAAGACATTAAAGCGTGTTAACACTCGCAAGGCTGCCGGCCAAGACGGCATCCCTAGCCACTCCTCAGAGCATGCGCAGACCAGCTGGCTGGAATGTTTACGGACATATTCAATCTCTCCCTATCCCAGTCTGTTGTGCCCACATGCTTGTCCACCATTGTCCCTGTACCCAAGAACGCAAAAGTAACTGAACTAAATCCCTACTGCCCCATAGAGCTCACCTCTGTCATCATGAAGTGCTTTGCGAGGCTAGTTAAGGATCATTTCACCTATACCTTACCTGACACCCTAGACCCACTTCAATTTGCTTACCGCCCCAATAGAGCCACAGACAATGCAATCGCCATTGCACTGCACACTGCCCTATCCCATCTGGACATGAGGAATACTTATGTAAGAATGCTGTACATTGAATGCTGAGCTATAGTCAACACCATAATACCCTCCAAGTTCATCATTAAGCTCGAGGCCCTGGGTTTGAACCCCGCCCTGTACAACTGGGTCCTGTACTTCCTGACGGGCCGCCCCCAGGTGGTGAAGCTGGGAAACACCACCTCTACTTCACTGATTCTCAACACAGGGGCCCCACAAGGATGAGTGCTCAGCTCCCTCCTGTACTCCCTGTTCACCCATGACTGCGTGGCTATGCGCGCCTCAAATCAATCATATACAATCATATTTATTTATAAAGCCCTTTTTACATCCGCAGATGTCACATAGTGCTGTACAGAAACCCCGCCTAATAACCACATCAAATTGACACATTGCTCGAATACAAAGTCACAAAGAAAAAACAGAAACAAAATAAGACATAAAAAAACGTGCAAACCTTATTCATTGCCCAAAGTCACGCCCCACACTATACACCATTCGTGTGCTGTTTTTTGGGTACTCTATAGCTTACTTGCTCCAGAGGATGGCATGCCATAGCACTGTTGTTTATGACAGCTGGTAGGAAGGTCCTCTGTTGAGACCAGTGTATCGGAAGACGTTGTCCAGGTAGGTTTCATGTTGTCTTCACCCATGAAATGGTCCACACAGTATAAGACTGCTGGCAGGCCAGCTCATAAATGCCTAAAACATTGACCAGCAAACCAAATGGACTGAATAATATATTACTTATCTATTATCATTTTTTATTAATTATTTGTATTCCTAACATGAACAACAACAAAATAAATACTCCACACAACTACATGGTGAAAGTTCATTTAGGCTAGGACACTGTACTTCAGATCCTTTGGGGGCACTTAAGACCAGTACTGTATCAGACTGAAGGTGACCCCAAATGGCATCGTATTCTCTCAAAAGTAGTGCACTATGTCGGAAATAGGGTGCCATTTGGGACGCATTTTTTATGTTATCCATCTAAAACCGATGCTCAGAGCAAGGTTTCTTTCCAAAACAGATCAAAATGATGCGGTGTGTTGAACAGTGCTTTCCCATTCAGATTGTCATTCCTTTTGCATGTGTTGTTTTATGGCATGCCAGAGACAAACCTCTAAAAGACAAAACACCAACAGACAAAGACAAAACGTCAAATCATCAATTTTGCAGACAACACAACAGTAGTAGGCCTGATTACCAACAATGACAAGGCAGCCTACAGGGAGGGGGTGAGGGAGTGTGGTGCCAGGAAAACAACCTCTCACCCAACGTTAACAACAAAGGAGCTGATCTGGACTTCAGGAAACAGCAGAGGGAGCACCCCCCCCCCTATCCACATCGACGGGAATGCAGTGGAGAAGGTGGAAACCTTCAAGTTCCTCATCGTACACATCACTTACAAAGTAAATGGTCCACCACACAGTGTGGTAAAGAGGGCGCAACAGCGCCTCCTCAACCTCAGGAGGCTGAAAAAATTTGGTTTGGCACCTAAATTTTTTACAGATGCACAATTGAGGGCATCCTGTCAGGCTGCATCACCGCCTGGTATGGCAACTGCACCGCCCGCAACCGCAAGGCTCTTTAGAGGGTGGTGCAGTCTGCCCAATGCGTCACAGGGGGCAAACTACCTGCCTTCCAGGACACCTACAGCACCCGATGTCACAGGAAAGCCAAAAAGATCATCAAGGACAATAACCACCTGAGCAACTGCCTGTTCACCCTGCAACCATCCAGAAGGCAAGGTCAGTACAGGTGCATCAAAGCTGAGACCGAGAGACTGAAAAACAGCTTCCATCTCAAGGCCATCAGACTGTTAAATAGCCATCACTTGCACATTAGAGGCTGCTGCCCTATATACATAGACTTGAAATCACTGGCCACTTTAATAATTGGAACACTAGTCACTTTAATGTTTACATATTTTGCATTACTCATCTCATATGTATATACTGTATTCTATCCTACTGTATCTTAGTCTATGCCGCTCTGACATTGCTCATCCAAATATTTATATATTCTTAATTCCATTCCTTTACTTTAGATTGTGTGTAGTTAGATATTACTGCACTGTTGGAACTAGAAACACAAGCATTTCGCTACACCCGCAATAACATCTGCTAAACATGTGTACGGTATGTGACAAATAACATTTGATTTGGATAGCAACATAATAAACTAAAGCACTGATCATTGGGAACAAGATCAGAATGACTGCTAAGGCTTGAAACATATATTCACTAATTCAATAGGTAGCCTAGCCTACAAAACTAAAACAAAATCAGATCAAAAGGCCTGATTAACATGACATCATTAATGTCCCCGGTGCAGACACATTCAGAAATCTAAAGAGGGTTTAGTATTTTGTTTAAAAGCTCTGACGAAGGACAAGAGAACAATAAACACTTTTCAGCGAGAAAATAGAAACCCACTTTGTGTAAAAATAAAATGGAAAAAACAACTTCTCAAAAGATGTAGTCTACGATGCAATACTCGTGATTTTATGGATAACAAAAACTACTTAGCATACATTTGAACACCACCGCAGAAGCATCTGCCATTTTCCCAATTAAATAGCCTAGTTTTGTGGTTGGTTACTTGAAGAGAACTAGGGCCTATCACTCACAGCCCACCTCTTCCAATGCACTGTGGAAAAGTGTGCATCAAATTCTATTAGATGAAGAGTTGAAATGAGTATAACATCCTCGAAATGTCACATAGTATTAAACATTCTATTTTTGCTTGCTGAGAATGCGTCATTACGTAGTTTCCCGCTAATTGTTGATTGCGGTAGCGCATTCCCATATCGAATTAATCAGCTGTTGTCAAAGCCAAAACGAGTATGACATCCGGGCATTTAAAGTGTCCTCGATTTTCGAAATGTTGCATACTATTAAAACATAACTCTTTTTTTCCCTCACACTTAAAAACTGCCTACTATTTAGGACGTAAGGGTATTTGGACACGGCCAGAGTGATATTCAGTGTGGATCCCAGGCTACTGTACCTCTCAGCCCTACATACTCGGTTTTCGCCAATCCCTTATCATTCAGTTGTGTACAAAAAGTGGTTGTTCTCCACATTCCATCTCATGGTAGAGACATGTTTCAGGTCAAGCGAGGTGCCGGGTGAAATGGGCTGAGAACCATCTGTTTCTTCTCTCCCAGCCCAAGGTGTCAGCCTCTGTCACCAATACACTGGAGAGACCATCAGTAAATTGTAACCCCCACATTTTTAAAATCAGGTAAGTCCCATTGAGATAGGAATCTGGCAAAGAGGAAGCTGCAATGCATGCTTGAATGTATGCCTTGGGTTTGTGTGCTCATTTCCTGTTTGCCGAAAGCCCGCCAGGCGACGAGACAAATATTGATAGTAGGGGAAAATTTGGTTTGCTCTGTACAAAATGAGTGTGGCTGGACGGAGGGCTATTGAGCTCATATAAGCTGCTGGTAAACAGCCTCAGACAACTATGTGCACAGGGGATGAATGGTAAAACGGTACGTCTATCCAAAGGAAAATTAGCATTTTTGTCTGACTGAAATCAGAAGTGTATTCTGATGGTGTTGCTATTCCAAAGCTGTCAGGTAGTGCCCGGCTGCCCGGCTGCCTGGCCATGGATGAAATGCATTTAGAATGCGTTATGCATTGGTTTAACTCAATGCCTATTTTGATTCAAAAAAGACAGAACGGATGCTGTCCAACGCCCCTATTGTCCGTCACGCATGATGAGCCCCGTAGACAAACATGGTCTCAATACGGTTGACAGAGGTGACATTTCTATGTGGCTGGGTCCATATTCAAAGCTTTTGGTGGTCCTCTAACAAGAATGATATGAAATGATTTGGCTCCTTTTTCAGTCACTCATTTGTATCCATTCTCTTTGAGTATTACTTGTCTTGTTTGACTGGATCCTCACAGCACATTCCTTCAAGGCAGAGATGACGGGCAGAGGAGAACAGTCCCTTTTCGCCACCCATCATCTAACCTGGCCCTCATTTTCTACCATTAACCCACGTGTGCATCCCATCTGCCCTTCCTCTCTCTCCCCCCAAAACATCTCATTAGTCTACTCTGACTGAAAAACTACCATAATCGGCTGAGACAGAGAAATGGAATATAATGAAAAGATACACATTGGAGATCTTAATGCTCCTCAGATTCAATGAATCTAATACCAACGTCTCAGTCTCAAAAAAACATTAGACAAATGTAAGAAAAATGTGTCCCCACGTACGCTTTATTATTAAGACATATTTCTCTTCATTTGTATGAACCACTGTACCCCAACATTCTTTGAGCAACAGGACTGTGATTCATTCATAATCAAGGCTCTCTCCTTTGTTGACTAGCCCCGAGTCTTGCTCCGTTGATGCTTTCATACCAGAGAAAACAGCAGTCAGAAATTTATTAAAGCAGTAATAGCAAGTTCATGTCATTTCTGGAGGACTTTTTTAAAACTTTCTTTCAAAGTCTGTTGTATCAATTAGTAGTTAAAAGCATGCCCTGAATCCAAAGCTTCCCCAAAGGCAAGTTTGTTTTGATGCGTGTTGTGTGAATTTGAAAAGGAACAGTTCCTTCAGACGACAGTTCCTTGATAAGTTGTCATGTTCCCTACTATCATTGTGGATGTCACTGATACGTAGAATAATAGATGCTATTTAGCAGATGCTTTTATCCAAAGCTACCAACAGTCATGTGTGCATGCATTTTACATTTGGGCGGTCCTGACAACATGTCCAGACTATTTTACATGGTTGGTCCAAATCCTAACCAATCATCTCTGTCCCATGAGGGTTATTACTTCCCTATTGGTCCAATTCCAATATGATCAAGCTATCTTCCATCTTAAAACCTACCCAGTCCTCCTTGGCCCATTAAGGGAAGACAAAAAGGGCCTAGAATAGGAGCAAATTATCTGAACTGGAACCAGGACTCCCCTCATAAACAAGATCGCTGGGCTCTCTCAGATATCCCTTTGTGTGTTGTTTTATGCATTCCACCTAGGGCTCTTACAGTGACCGTATTACCGCCAGTCAAGAGCCATGACCACAGTCAAATTCCATGTAACTAGGCTTCTCCAAAACTGCGCTCTGATGACTACCGACCCGTAGCACTCACGTCTGTAGCCACAAAGTGCTTTGAAAGGCTGGTCATGGCTCATATCAACACCATCATCCCAGAAACCCTAGACCCACTCCAATTTGCATACCACCCCAACAGATGCAATCTCTATTGCACTCCACACCTGGACAAAAGGAAAGGAACACCTATGTGAGAATGCTATTCATTGACTACAGCTCAGTGTTCAATACCATAGTGCCCTCAAAGCTCATCAATAAGCAAAGGACACTGGGACTAAACACATCCCTCTGCAACTGGATCCTAGACTTGCTGACGGGCCGCCCCCCCAGGTGGTAAGGGTAGGTAACAACACATCTGCCACTCTGATCCTCACCACGGGGGCCCCTCAGGGGTGCGTGCTCAGTCCCCTCCTGTACTTCCTGTTCACTCATGATTACACGGCCAGGTACGACTCCAACACCATCATCAAGTTTGACCGATGACAACAGTGGTAGGCCTGATCACCGACAACGACAAGACAGCCTATAGGGAGGAGGTCAGAGACCTGGCCGTGTGGTGCCAGGACAACAACCTCACCCTCAAAGTGATCAAGACAAAGGAGATGATTGTGGACTACAGGAAAAGGAGGACCGAGCACGCCCCCATTCTCATCGACGGGGCTGTAGTGGAGCAGGTTGAGAGCTTCAAGTTCCTTGGTGTCCACATCACCAACAAACTAACATGGTCCAAGCACACCAAGACAGTTGTGAAGAGGGCATGACAACGCCTATTCCCCCTCAGGAGACGGAAAAGATTTGGCATGGGTCCTCAGATCATCAAAAGGTTCTACAGCTACACCATCGAGAGCATCCTGACTGGTTGCATCACTGCCTGGTATGGCAACTGCTCGGCCTCCGGCTGCAAGGTACTACAAAGGGTAGTGCGTACGGCCCAGTACATCAATGGGTCCAAGCTTCTTGCCATCCAGGACCTCTATACCAGGCGGTGTCAGAGGAAGCCACCCTAGTCAAAGACTGTTCTCTCTGCTACCGCATGGCAAGCGGTACCAGAGCGCCAAGTCTAGGTCCAAGAGGCTTCTAAACAGCTTCTACCCAAGCAATAAGACTCCTGAACATTTAATCAAATGGCTACCCAGACTATTTGCATCCCCCCTCTTTTACGCTGCTGCTACTCTGTTTAATATCTATGCATAGTCACTTTAATAACTCTACCTACATGTACATAATACCTTGACTAACCGGTGCCCCCCCACATTGACTCTAAACGGTACCCCCTGTATATAGCCTCGCTTTTGTTATTTTACTGCTGCTTTTTAATTAATTTGTTACTTACTTCATTTTTTTGTATTTTTCTTAAAACTGCATTGTTGGTTATGGCCTTTCACTATAAGGTCCTGTTGTATTAGGCGCATGTGACAAATAGAATTTGATTTTATCATTCGTAGCCTACCAAACTTGCTAACAACCAGTCGCTAATGGCCGGTACTTAGCGCTCTATTGTCCCTCTAATCACTCTGACATCAATGGAAAGGAAATCAAAAATCAAATCAACACTTCATGAGAGCAGAATATTGCACAGCGAGATCCAGCTCCTCATAGCTGGTTGATGCATAGAATGAAATAAGAGTTCCTATAAGCCCATGTTGCGCAACAATTCTATAGGCTATGCTATCGTGTGAGAAAACAGAGTTTTGATGACTATTAAAAAGAGGATCCCATTAGCTTTCTATAGCTTAGGCCTACTATATTTATTTCGCAACTTTCCTAATATTAAGCACATCGCTTCGCTTTACAACAGGAGCAACCTACCTGGCTGTCATGAAAATGAACTGCGGGAAAGTGTCCTTCATTAGCTATTCAAGCGATTAATTACATGACACTGATCCGTTCTAAGTCAATACTAAATTCACACATCTATTGTTTAGTATATGTAAAGGCAAAATTAAATTGACAATAGTCTGATGGGTGAGAATAGTATCACTTGTGAATGATGCCCATTCACAGTGCAGTCTACTAAAGAAATGTTTTGCCTACTTTTTCAAATCAGTCGCATGCATCATGCATTCTAGCCCATAGGCCTATATGTTTTGATAAAGTTTGTATCACAATTTAAGTGGCCAAATAACTCAAAGTACAGTACCCTATAGGCCTAGGACTCCTGGAACATGGGTGGAGAGCCCATAGTCTACAGAGCTTAGTGAAACGTGTTCTTATAAGCCCAGTCATAACGCAATCACGTTTGAAAACAGTTTTGACTGGCCACTTTAAAAAGATGATCCCAGTTCTCTCGTGCTGCTATATTTATTGCTCAAATCTTTAAATTAAGCACATTCACTTGCTTTACAAACGGTGTAGCCTACTGCACATAATCTCCATTTGCTATTCAAGTGCAGGCTATTTTATGGGCCATTCTTAATAAAAATATCCATTCCACACATACATTATTAGGCCATATATAAACACCAGATTAAATTGAGAATAGTCTGATGGGTAAGAATATTATCAAGTGCTTGTCAAATGGTGAATAAGAGATTGATGAAGTGTGTTCCGCATGAGCAAGAAACAGTAGAGCTCTTACCTTTCATGCAACTTTTTTCAAATAATACTTTGAGTTCTATCATGCAGCCTTAAAATGTATTAGAATTAAAACATATAGCCTAACATTTGTATCACAACTAAAGTTGCATAAATAACTCAGAGAACCCGTTTCTTTGCTAACCGCTCAACACAATAGCCACATGTGCGCACTCCCTTGGAAATCGTTTGTGGAAAATATCCTTTCTATTTTATTCGGTTCAATTCTATTGTTCCTACTATCAAATAATGCAACAGGAATTATAAGTAAATCTTGCCTGCTAAATGAACTAATGCAGCCCACAGACATATGGCATAGCCAGATCAGGATGACTCAAAATATGCTATTCTGTTCCCCTGAAATAGGCTACAATTTCTCCTCGTGATAATGTTTCTTTACACCTGCCTAAAATAAATAATGGATTTATTTTGATGGTGTATGCTATAGGATTTGGCGCTTGTCTGAGTGAGGGAAATGCTGTAAATCGAGAGGAGTCGATCTGTTCTGAAAGGAAAGATGAGACGTTGGGGATTATAATAAAATACCCCATTGATGTCATACAAGCTAGGCTTGGGTGGTGCACCGTATATGGAAATAGCCACAGGATGGTATTACAATACCGTCAATAGAAACAATTTATTTTATATTTTTTTAATACATTTGAATATTTGTTGGTACTTAAGTAAATACCTGCAGTCAACTTGTGCAACATGTTAGTTGATATGTAAGATAGTGTTCTTCATTTCACCCATCGCATAATTTTTCCATTATGAAGCTTACCGGTAGTACTCAGTGACGTGGTTTATGTTTAAAAGCACATAATGACGAGAGACTAGCCTCGTATGAACCATTCTGATCTCGTGAGCTCACATTGTGTATCCGTATAGTGAAACAGAATGTGAGCTCGCCAGATCAGGACGGTTCGTACGAGGCTAACGAAAGACCGGAGCCTTGGGAGTCACTCACTGTTGTACAGCACGCACCAGGTGATCTAGTTACAGTATGGAATTCACAACTAAATGTTTGCCAGCTAGATATCTTATAACTATTAAGTTAACTGTCTAAAAAGGTGCTGAAAATGCTATGCAGTTGTGAATTTGGTTTGCTAATTAGCTAAGTGTTTAGCTTCTTCAATATCAAGCTTCACTTGCCGGTAACAGAGAACTCCCTCCTGGATCAAGAGCCTTGCTGTCTAATATTTGTTTTGCAACAAACTGTGAGTAGCATTTTTTATTGACTTGTATAACTTTATGAGCTGGCATGTCTGTCCTGAAAACAGTTTAAGTCAGAGACTGTATAAAAATGTTTGCTCGTGCTCGTTAGCATTATCTATAGCATTTTATATGTACTTGTTGGCATTGCTAACATTCAGATTAAAGGCTTAGGGGGGTTTCAAAAATAGTACCATTGTGTTCAGTGCCGGTATAACTGAATATCTCAGGATGACAATCTGGATCCCACTGAAGCCTAGTAGGCTATATTAAATGGATTTATTAGACTTTTTAAAATGTAGATGTTCCAAAGAACCTGAATCATTGGCTTGTAGACTATGCGTGGAAACCGGAGATGCTAAACGTGCTTATGTTAATTAGCGGTCAATTACAGTGAGGCCGGAAGTTATTTGCATGACAATCACCGACTGACAAAATTTCATGACCGCCACAGCCCTAGTTCCACCCACTCGACCACGTTCAACCCAATCCCTTGCTTATTTACATAATTATGACCACTAACCCATTTTCAGAAACAATCTCGAAGTTGACTATCCAGTGTTGAGTACATATTTAATAAATTAAAGTCCTCGTTCGTGTTCCCTGTCGTCCCTCCCTGGGGCATTTGATGAGATGGGTCAGTTCAGCATGGAAGACAGACACTGAGATATTGTAGTGTCTGAGTAGGCCAGAGCAGACTCACGTTTAGCGTGCCTGCTAATCACAACCCTGCAGGCCCGGCTACACAGCAGTTACTGATCGGGAGGTGCTCTGAGATCAGGGTCATGTTCACGCATGTTTTATGATGCATAATGAACACCAACCAGCTCAGCTCTGACTCAGTCTGGGTCCCTTCACTAACCAAATAGCACTGGGAGCAGGGTCTATGCAATTTTACGGCTGTAGATGCCGGTGTCTGTCTTTATCCACACGTTGGGTTAGCAGTGTAGTGAACACACACAGACCTAAATTACACACACGGAGTCTCCACTACAATGACTGATTACAAAGCGTGTAATTTACTGAGCCCTGTTCGATGTCCTGGGTTGTTAGTCCCTAAGAAACCAACCATGTTACCCAGCCACAGGTCACTCATTCTCCATCCCCACAGGGGACTGTGTCATTCCCTCTCCCTCCCTCTTATTTCTTGCTATATTTTGCCCCCTCCCGTCCACCAAACCAGATGTTCCCTATTCCTAGTCCACCTCTATCCTACTCTACACCCCATTCTCTTTCTACGTCTCTCTATTCCTCCCATCTCCTCCACACCCTCTGTCCTCTGTCTAACCACTTCTGGGCCCTGCGCTCTCCTCTTCACTCTCTCCCTGCCTAGTTGGAGGGCTGATTTCTCTGAGGTGGTGCTGCCAGTTCCCCTGCTCCCCAAGGCTAAAGGGCTGCTCTCTCCAGCCCCAAGGTTCACCGGGTGTGGAACCTGGCGATGGGATTATGCAGATCTTAATTCCCTCTCCTGCTCACACCTGGGTTTGACAGGGCATGAAATAGGGAAAGCGTTCACTGCAAAAGTTTCCGAGAGATACAGCAAAAAGATAAGAGGGAGAGGAGAGGTGTGTATGATGATATATATATATATATAAAA
The DNA here is from genome assembly GCF_045679555.1 of Salvelinus alpinus. NCBI lineage: Eukaryota > Metazoa > Chordata > Actinopteri > Salmoniformes > Salmonidae > Salvelinus > Salvelinus alpinus. Next base: position 80,594,839 of record NC_092089.1, on the reverse strand, counting down.
AGAGCGCGAAAGAGCGCGAGAGGCGCAGACACACACACACTCCACTCATTCAAAAAGGTTTTTCTTTATTTTTTTTTATACTATTTTCTACATTGTAGAATAATAGTGAAGACATCAAAACTAATAAATAACATATGGACTCATGTAAACTCAGCAAAAAAAGAAACATCCCTTTTTCAGGACCCTGTCTTTCAAAGATAATTCGTAAAAATCCAAATAACTTCACAGATCTTCATTGTAAAGGGTTTAAACACTGTTCCCCATGCTTGTTCAATGAACCATAAACAATAAATGAACATGCACCTGTGGAACGGTCGTTAAGACACTAACAACTTACAGACGGTAGGCAATTAAGGTCACAGTTATGAAAACTTAGGACACTAAAGAGGCCTTTCTACTGACTCTGAAAAACACAAAAAGAAAGATGCCCAGGGTCCCTGCTCATCTGCGTGAAGGTGCCTTAGGCATGCTGCAAGGAGGCATGAGGACTGCAGATGTGGCCAACGCAATAAATTGCAATGTCCGTACTGTGAGACGCCTAAGACAGAGCTACAGGGAGACAGGACGGACAGCTGATCGTCCTCGCAGTGGCAGACTACGTGTAACAACACCTGCACAGGATCGGTACATCCGGACATCACACCTGTGGGACAGGTACAGGATGGCAACAACAACTGGCCGAGTTACACCAGGAACGCACAATCCCTCCATCAGTGTTTAGATTGTCCACAATAGGCTGAGAGAGGCTGGCCTGAGGGCATGAAGGACTGTTGTAAGGCAGGTCCTCACCAGACATCACCGGCAACAATGTCGCCTACGTGCGCAAACCCACCGTCGCCGGACCAAACAGGACTGGCAAAAAGTGCTCTTCACTGAAAAGTTGCGGTTTTGTCTCACCAGGGGTGAAGGATGGACAAGAGTTTATCGTCGAAGGAATGACTGTTACACCGAGGCCTGTCCTCTGGAGCGGGATCGATTTGGATGTGGAGGGTCCGTCATGGTTTGGGGCGGTGTGTCATAGCATCATCGGACTGAGCTTGTTGTCATTACAGGCAATCTCAATGCTGTGCCTTCCAGGGAAGACATCATCCTCCCTCGTGTGGTACTCTTCCTGAGGGCTCATCCGGACATGACTCTCCAGCATGACAATGCCACCAGCCATACTACTCGTTCTGTGCGTGATTTCCAGCAAGACAGGAATGTCAGTGTTCTGCCATGGCCAGCGAAGAGCCCGGATCTCAATCCCATTGAGCACGTCTGGGAAGTGCTGGATCGGAGGGTGAGGGCTAGGGCCATTCCCCCCAGAAATGTCCGGGAAATTGCAGATGCCTTGGTGGAAGAGTGGGGTAACACCTCACAGCAAGAACTGGAAAATCTGGCGCAGTCCATGAGGAGGAGATGCACTGTAGTACTTAATGCAGCTGGTGGCCACACCAGATACTGACTGTTACTTTTGATTTTGACCCCCCCTTTGTTCAGGGACACATTATTCCATTTCTGTTAGTCACGGCTGTGGAACCTGTTCAGGTTGTCTGTTGTTGAATCTTATGTTCATACAAATATTTACACATTAATTTTGCTGAAAATAAACACTGTTGACAGTGAGAGGACGGCAGTGGTGTAGAGAGGGGGGGGGGGGGCAATGTGAATAGTCTGGGTAGCCATTTGACTTGATGTTCAGGAGTCTTATGGCTTGGGGTTAGAAGCGGTTTAGAAGCCTCTTGGACCTAGACTTGGACCTCGGCTCCGGTACCGCTTGCCGTGCGGTAGCAGAGAGAACAGTCTATGACTAGGGTGGCTGGAGTCTTTTTTTAGGGCCTTCCGCCTGGTATAGAGGTCCTGGATGGCCGGAAGCTTGGCCCCAGTGATGTACTGGGCCGTTCACACTACCCTCTGTAGTGCATTGTGGTCGGAGGCCGAGCAGTTGCCATATCAGACAGTGATGCAACCAGTCAGGATGCTCTCGATGGTGCAGCTGTAGAACCTTTTGAGGATCTGAGGACCCATGCCAAATCTTTTCAGTCTCATGAGGGGGAATAGGTTTTGTCGTGCCCGCTTCACGACTGTCATGGTGTGCTTGGACCATGTTAGTTTGTTGGTGATGTGGACACCAAGGAACTTGAAGCTCTCAACCTGCTTCACTGCAGCCCCGTCGATGAGAATGGGGGCGTGCTCGGTCCTTTTTTTCCTGTAGTCCACAATCATCTCCGTTGTCTTGACCACGTTGAGGGAGAGGTTGTTGTCCTGGCACCACACGGCCAGGTCTCTGACCTCCTCCCTATAGGCCGTCTTGTCGTTGTCGGTGATCAGGGCTACCACTGTTATGTCATCTGCAAATTTGATGGTGTTGGAGTCGTGCCTGGCAGTGCAGTCATGAGGGAGTACAGGAGGGGGCTGAGCACGCACCCCTGAGGGGCCCCTGTGTTGAGGATCAGTGTGGCGGATGTGTTGTTACCTACACTTACCACCTGGGGGGCGGCACATCAGGAAGTCCAGGATCCAGTTGCAGAGGGAGGTGTTAAGTCCAGGGTCCTTAGCTTATTGATGAGCTTTGAGGGCACTATGGTGTTGAACGCTGCGCTGTAGTTAATGAAAAGCATTCTCACATAGGTGTTCCTTTTGTCCAGGTGGGAAAGGGCAGTGTGGAGTGCAATAGAGACTGCATCATCTGTGGATCTGTTGGGGCGGTAAGCAAATTGGAGTGGTTCTAGGGTTTCTGGGATGATGTTGTTGATGTAAGCCATGACCAGCATTTCAAAGCACTTCATGGTTACAGACGTGAGTCCTACGGGTCGGTAGTCATTTAGGCAGGTTACCTTAGTGTTCTTGGGCACAGGGACTACAGTGGTCTGCTTAAAACATGTTGGTATTACAGACTCGGACAGGGAGAGGTTAAAAATGTCAGTGAAGACATTTGCTAGTTGTACTCCAAGCATGCGCTGACCACGTCCTGGTAATCCGTCTGGCTCTGCGGCCTTGTGAATGTTGACCTGTCTAAAAGGTCTTACATCGACAGCGGAGAGAGTGATCACACAGTCGTCCGGTACAGCTGGTGCTCTCATGCATGTTTCAGTGTTGCTTGCCTCGAAGCAAGCATTGACGTAGTTTAGCTTGTCCGGTAGGCTCGTGTCACTGGGCAGCTCTCGGCTGTGCTTCCCTTTGTAGTCTGTAATGGTTTGCAGGCCCTGCCACATCCGACGAGTGTCAGACAGATGTAGTACGATTTGATCTTAGTCCTGTATTGATGCTTTGCCTGCTTGATGGTTCGTCGGAGGGCATAGCGGGATTTCTTATAAGCTTCCGGGTTAGAGTCCCGCTCCTTGAAAGCGGCAGCTCTAGCCTTTAGCTCAGTGCGGATGCTGCCTGTAATCCATGGCTTCTGGTATGGTCACTGTGGGGACGACGTCGTCGATGCACTTATTGATGAAGCCAATGACAGATGTGGTGTACTCCTCAATGCCATTGGAGGAATCCGGGAACATATTCCACTCTGTGCTAGCAAAACAGTCCTGTAGCTTAGCATCTGCTTCATCTGACCACTTTTTATTGATCTAGTCACTTTGTTTGCCTGTAAGCAGGAATCAGGAGGATGGAATTGTGGTCAGATATGCCAAATGGGAGGGCGAGGGAGAGCTGTGTACGCATCTCTGTGTGTGGAGTATATGTGATCCAGAGTTCTTTTCCGTCTGGTTGCACATTTAACATGCTGATAGAAATTTGGTAAAACTGATTTAAGTTTCGCTGCATTCAAGTCCCAGGCTACTAAGAGCGCCACCTCTGGGTGAGCGTTTACTTGTTTGTTTATGGCGGAATACAGCTCATTCAATGCTAGCTTAGTGCCAGCCTCAGTCTGTGGTGGTCTGTAAACAGCTACAAAGAATATAGAAGAAAACTCTCGGTAGAAACACTTTGGACCGGTAGACACACACGACAGGGGAGCAGAATACTGTGGTAGCCATGCTGGTTAAGCATGCCTTAAATAAATCATAGACAGTGCCACCAGAAAAGCACCATAACACCTCCTCCTCCATGCTTTACGGTGGGAATTACACATGTGGAGATCCGTTCACCCACACTGCGTCTCACATTTGGACTCCAGACCAAAGGACACATTTCCACCTGTCTAATGTCCATTGCTCGTGGTTCTTGGCTCAAGCAAGTCTTCTTCTTATTGGGGTCCTTTAGTAGTGGTTTCTTTGCAGCAATTCGACCATAAAGGCCTGATTCACACAGTCTCCTCTGAACAGTTGATGTTGAAGTGTGTCTGTTACTTGAACTTTGTGAAGCATTTATTTGCTATTTCTGAGGCTGGTAACTCTAATGAACTTATCCTCTGCATCAGAGGTAACTCTGGGTCTTCCATTCCTGTGGGATCCAGTTTCACCATAGCGCTTGATGATTTTTGCGACTACAATTGAAGAAACGTTCAACGTTTCTTCAATTGACTGACCTTCATGTCTTAAAGTAATGATGAACTGTCATTTCTCTTTGCTTTTTTGAGCTGTTCTTGCCATAGTATGGACTTGGTATTTTACCAAATAGGGCAATCTTCTGTATACCCCCCCACCTTATCACAACAAAACTGATTGGCTCAAACGCATTTAGAAAGAAATTCCACAAATTAACCTTTAACAAGGCACACCTGTAAAATTGAAATGCATTCCAGGTGACTACCTCATGAAGCTGGTTGAGAGAATGCCAAGAGTATGCAAAGCTGTCATCAAGGCAAAGGGTGGCTATTTGAAGAAACTCAAATCTAAAATATATTTGGATTTGTTTAATACTTTTTTGGTTACTACATGATTCCATATGTGTTATTTCATCATTTTGATGTCTTCATTATTATTGTACAATGTAGAAAATAGTAAAAATAAAGAGAAACTCTTGAATGAGTAGGTGTTCTAAAACATTTGACTGGTAGTGAGTGAGATATATACACACACACACACACACACACACACACACACACACACACACACACACACACACACACACACACACACACACACACACACACACACACACACACACACACACACACACACACACACACACACACACACACACACACACACACACACACACACACACAGTTGAAGTCAGAAGTTTACATACACCTTAGCCAAATACATTTAAACTCATTTATTACTCATACATTTAAAGTTTTTCACAATTCCTGACATTTAATCTGAGTAATAATTCCCTGTTTTAGGTCAGTTAGGATCACCACTGTTTTTTAAGAATGTGACAAGTCAGAATAATAGTAGAGAGAATTATTTATTTCAGCTTTTATTTCTTTCATCACATTCCCAGTGAGTCAGAAGTTTACATACACTCAATGAGTATTTGGTAGCACTGCCTTTAAATTGTTTAACTTGGGTCAAACGTTTTGGGTAGCCTTCCACAAGCTTCCCACAATAAGTTGGGTGAATTTTGGACCACCTCCTGACAGAGCTGGTGTAACTGAGTCAGGTTTGTAGGCCTCCTTGCTCGCACACGCTTTTTCAGTTCTGCCCACACATTTTCTATGGGATTGAGGTCAGGGCTTTGTGATGGCCACTCCAATATCTTGACTTTGTTGTCCTTAAGCCATTTTGCCACAACTGTGGAAGTATGCTTGGGGTCATTGTCCATTTGGAAGACCCATTTGCCACGAAGCTTTAACTTCCTGACTGATGTCTTGAGATGTTGCTTCAATATATCCACATACATTTTCCTACCTCAATATGCCATCTATTTTGTGAAGTGCACCAGTCCCTCCTGCAGCAAAGCACACCCACAACATGAGGCTGCCACCCCCGTGCTTCATGGTTGGGACGGTGTTCTTCGGCTTGCAAGCATCCCCCTTTTTTCATCCAAACATAACGATGGTCATTATGGCAAAACAGTTATATTTTTGTTTCATCAGACCAGAGGACATTTCTCCAAAAAGTATGATCTTTGTCCCCATGTGCAGTTGCAAACCGTAGTTGGGCTTTTTTATTGCGGTTCTGGAGCAGTGGCTTCTTCCTTGCTGAGCGGCCTTTCAGGTTATGTCGATATAGGACTTGTTTTACTGTGGATAGAGATACTTTTGTACCTGTTTCCTCCAGCATCTTCACAAGGTCCTTTGCTATTGTTCTGGGATTGATTTGCACATTTCGCACCAAAGTACGTTAATCTCTAGGAGACAGAACACGTCTCCTTCCTGAGTGGTATGACTGCTGCATGGTCCCATGGTGTTTATACTTGCGTACTATTGTTTGTACAGATGAACGTGGTACCTTCAGGCATTTGTAAATTGCTCCCAAGGATGAACCAGACTTGTGGAGGTCTACAAAATGTATTTCCTGAGGTCTTGGCTGATTTCTTTTGACTTTCCCATGATGTTAAGCAAAGAGGCATTGAGTTTGAAAGTAGGCCTTGAAATACATCCACAGGTACACCTGCAGTTGACTGAAATGATGTCAATTAGCCTATCAGAAGCTTCTAAAGCCATGACATCATTTTCTGGAATTTTCCAAGCTGTTTAAAGGCACAGTCAACTTAGTGTATGTAAACTTCTGACCCACTGGAATTGTGATACAGTGAATTATAAGTAAAATAATCCGTCTATAAACAATTGTTGGAAAATGTACTTGTGTCATGCACAAAGTACATGTCGTAACCGACTTGCCAAAACTATAGTTTGTTAACAAGAAATTTGTGGTGTGGTTGAAAAACAAGTTAATGACTCCAACCTAAGTGTATGTAAACTTCCGACTTCAGCTGTATATATATATATATATATATACATACATATATATATAGGGAGAGGGGAGAGGAGAGATAGAGAGAAAGACTGACCAAGAGAGAGAGTGAGAAAGGAAGATAGGAAGCAAAAAATGTATATACAGAAAGCAGGGAAGAGGGAGAGAGAGTGCGACCGAGAGAGAAATAGAGTGAGCGTCTCTCTCGTGTCTGTCAACCCAGACACCTTGTCTAAACAGAAATGAGACAGCAGCATTCCACTGTTTTCCTATGATAATTAAATCAAGCATTGTACACGTGCCAGGCACACTCATTTCATCACTCCATTTCTGAAATCACATCAGGACAGATTTTTCGAAAGAAGGCATTTGCTATATAATTTTTTTTTTTTTAGTAGGTACAGTTTATGGTGAGGTTACCAGGTTATGGTGACTGTTATATAATGGTTACAATATACATGTATCCACTACGTATAATACAAGTTCAGCTGGATGCTCTACAGGTAGTTTAAGTCAATACAGGTTATCTTATCTTCTCTCTCTCTTCTGTTTAGGTGTGGGTGAGATAGAGGTATTTTGCATCATATTGTGTTAATACAAGGGTAACATGCCAGGTAGAATCATACAAACCTGTTACTTGCACATAAGGAGACAGTGCTGTGAATAATCCATTGTTTGCATGTCTCTTTTGTTGCTAGTTATTTACCCTCCGTTATAAATCGATTGTTACTGGTCAACATCTTGCCTCTATTTTTGACTGAGCTGTCAAGATAACTTTTAATGCATTTTTAAACAAAGGATCTAGGGCTCAAATATTCTATATTAGAATGTGTTTGCCAATGTCCAAATATACAAAAATCTGGTAGCAATCAATGTCCGGTTAGTCTCAAGATCAATTGATCTTAACTTCACCTTTTATTCCTCTGCATACTCAAAGCAAAATTTAACCACAATAATCAGATAGATAGTGATATAATCTCTGTAAAGGATTATATGAAATGTAAAAAAAAGAAGAAATGCTTTAAATCCACTCTGTTGCCCAGTGAAAGATAACCCACAAGCAATGCAATTCTGTCTTTCTTACCTGATAAAGCCTCCTTGAAAAAAGCAAAAAGACAAGACATATAGAATCCTTATGACCTGTGAGAGCATCCTCTGGCTCAGTCTCTCAATCCCTCCCGTTGGAATCATTTGCAGAAAATAATCTGAGCGGCAATCAAATCCACTGAGCGGTTTTTGAGACTAGGCAAAAGAAAGGCATCGTCTCTGTGAGTCTGCAAATCTAATACAACAGTTTGGCTTTGGGGAAAGAAACTTCTTCCCCCCAACCACTAAATCCAGAGAACAGTACGAATCCACTCGGTCTCTTCTTTTACACTTGTGTTTGTGTTTGTCAGTGTGTGTTTTAGCGGGAGTGTGTTTTTCTCCTTCTTTCTCGCTCTTTTTTTTAATGGCAAACCGCTTACTCCAGGAATAATACGGGGGAGGATTTAAAGGGACAGTAGCCTCTTTTTTGATATTGGTCAGATAGATAGATGCTACAGAGCTTTTTGCAGTCCTACAACCCCTCAAAAAATAACATCTGGTTAGTTCAGCCATCCCCATGGATAAAAAGAATGGGAAAGAATAGAGTTTAGGAATAAACCCCTCAAATAAATTCTGAGGTTAGCACAGGCTCTTATATTTTGTGTTACGAGATAATAGCAGTTGGTTAACATGAACTTTATGAATGATGAAGCCTTTATGATTGATCTATTTTTATTATTACATATATTCTTCAAAATTCACAAAAAGTGACGTTAGCTGATGAAGATTATGTCATAGGACAAAACGTATACGATCTCCTAAACCTGTGTTTACCACAGACCTTATGTTGGGCGTTCATCCCAAAACTCAAAAAAACTTTTTCATTTTTCTCATAGGCTTTGTCCAACAAACCATGGCGGAGTTAGTGCCTACAAAAATACGCCATTACTATTTCTCTCTTTTGCAATTAGCTCTATGTGTGGGAGATCAAATCACATTTTATTTGTCACATGCTCCGTAAACAAAACGTGTAGACTTACTTACTGGTCCTTCCCAACAATGCAGAGAGAAAAATAATAGAAATATAATAACACGAGGAATAAATACAAAATGAGTAATGATAACTTGGCTATATACACAGGGTACTAGTACAGAGTGGATGTGCAGGGGTGGTAAAAACAATGGGTTTTCCTCTTCGTTTCAATACGGGGAGAAGATTTTGTGGGGACGGTCGTGTGGAAAAAGGCTACAGAGACAAGCGGGAACCACAGGAACTTCTGTTATGAGTGTGGGGACCTACTGCCTCTACCTGAACTGCAGGAGACAGTCTTCTGTTATGAGTGTGGGGACCTACTGCCTCTACCTAAGCTGCAGGAGACAGTCTTCTGTTATGAGTGTGGGGACCTACTGCCTCTACCTAAGCTGCAGGAGACAGTCTTCTGTTATGAGTGTGGGGACCTACTGGCTCTACCTAAGGTGCAGGAGACAGTCTTCTGTTATGAGTGTAGGGATCTACTGGCTCTACCTAAGCTGCAGGAGACAGTCTTCTGTTATGAGTGTGGGGACCTACTGGCTCTACCTAAGCTGCAGGAGACAGTCTTCTGTTATGAGTGTGGGGACCTACTGGCTCTACCTAAGCTGCAGGAGACAGTCTTCTGTTATGAGTGTGGGGACCTACTGGCTCTACCTAAGGTGCAGGAGACAGTCTTCTGTTATGAGTGTGGGGATCTACTGGCTCTACCTAAGCTGCAGGAGACAGTCTTCTGTTTCAGCTGTGAGGAAGGGAAGAGGAAAAAGAGGAAGAAGGCGTTGAAGAGAATGAGGAATGCAGAGGTTGAGGTTGAATTTGATGAAGATGGTGATAGAAAGAGGGACGGGGGGCGAAGAAGAGTGAGCAGTGCACCAGGTTGAGTAATGGAGGTGAAATGGAATTGAGTGAGGGCGAGTTATGCAAAGTGGAACGTGTGGTGAAGAGCTTGGAGCCTAAGCCTTTCATCGATTGACATAAAGAAGAATCTGGTCCAGTAGGAGTGACATTTTGGGAGAAAGTGAATCCTTGCCATTTAGTAGATCCATTTGGGATTTCAGGGTGGGTGGGAAAGGAGTTGGGTGCAGTTGAGTCAGTGAAGGAAACCTGTAGTGGGCTTGCGATATTTGCGTGTTTCTTCCGTCCAAAAAGGAGTGGGCGCTCCGTGTCACACAACTCGGGGCAAGATCGGTTTCTTGCTTTGCTCTTAGTAACAGGTTACCATTGAAAGGAGTGATTACTGGGCTAGTGGTAAATGTAAAGGTGGACAAGCGTTGGTTGGAGTGATGTAAATTTCGCCGCCATTGGACTCTGGTTCAGTAGAAATGCGTTCTCTGGAGTGATGATTCACACTTCACCATCTGGCAGTACGACGGATGAATCTGGGTTAGGCGGATGACAGGAGAATGCTACCTGCCTGAATGCATAGTGCCAACTGTAAAGTTTGGTGGAGGGGGAATAATGGTCTGGGACTGTTGTTCATTGTTCGGGCTAGGCGCCTTAGTTCCAGTGAAGGGAAATATTAACGCTACAGCATACGATGACATTCTAGACGATTCTGTGCTTCCAACTTTGTGGCAACAGTTTGGGGAAGGCCCTTTCTGGATTCAGCATGACAATGTCCTGTGCACAAAGCGAGGTCCATACAGAAACGGTTTGTCAAGATCAGTGTGGAAGAAATTGACTGGCCTGCACAGAGCCCTTACCTCAACCTCATTGAACGCCTTTGGGATGAATTGGAACGCCGACTGCGAGCCATGCCTAATTTGCCAATCTCAGTGCCCTACCTCACTAACGCTCTTGTGGCTGAATGGAAGCAAGACCCCGCAGCAATGTTCCAACATCTAGTGGAAGCCTTCCCAGAAGAGTGGAGGCTATTATTGCAGAAAAGGGGAGACCAACTTCATATTAATGTCCAGGATTTTGGAATGAGATGTTTGAGTAGCTGAGTAGCTGTCCACATACTTTTGGTCATGTAGTATAACACTTAACTAGTTGCCTTGAACTCAGCTCCCTAGCAACTCAACAAGCACCAGCTGCTAACAATTGCCAATCAGCCTCCACTGCCATTTGCAACACTTAACTAGTTGCCTTGAACGTAGCTCCTCAAACAAGCTCCAGCTGCTACTAAATCAAATCAAATCAAATTTTATTTGTCACATACACATGGTTAGCAGATGTTAATGCGAGTGTAGCAAAATGCTTGTGCTTCTAGTTACGACCATGAAGTAATATCTCAAATGTAATCTAAGAATTTCACAACAACTACTTTTACACACAAGTGTAAAGGAATGAATAAGAATATGTACATATAAATATATGGATGAGCGATGGCCGAACAGCATGGGCAAGATGCAGTAGATGGTATAGAGTACAGTATATACATATGAGATGAGTAATGTAGGGTATGTAAATATTATATAAAGTGGCATTGTTTAAAGTGACTAGTGATACATTTATTACATCCAATTTTTCCATTATTAAAGTGGCTAGAGATTTGAGTCAGTATGTTGGCAGCAGCCACTCAATGTTAGTGATGGCTGTTTAACAGTCTGATGGCCATGACAAAGAAGCTGTTTTTCAGTCTCTCGGTCCCAGCTTTGATGCACCTGTACTGACCTCGCCTTCTGGATGATAGCGGGGTGAACAGGCAGTGGCTCGGGTGGTTGTTGTCCTTGATGATCTTTTTGGCCTTCCTGTGACATCGGGTGGTGTAGGTGTCCTGGAGGGCAGGTAGTTTGCCCCTGGTGACGGGTTGTGCAAACCTCACTAGCCTCTGGAGAGCCTTACGGTTGTGGGCGGAGCAGTTGCCGTACCAGGCGGTGATACAGCCCGACAGGATGCTCTCGATCTGTAAAAGTTTGTGAGTGTTTTTGGTGACAAGCCAAATTTCTTCAGCCTCCTGAGGTTGAAGAGTCACTGTTGCGCCTTCTTCACAACGCTGTCTGTGTGTGTGGACCATTTCAGTTTGTCCGTGATGTGTCCGCAGAGGAACTTAAAACTTTCCACCTTCTCCACTACTGTCCTGTCGATGTAGATAGGGGGGATGCTCCCTCTGCTGTTTCCACGATCATCTCCTTTGTTTTGTTGACGTTGAGTGTGAGGTTATTTTCCTGACACCACTCTCCGAGGGCCCTCACCCCCTCCCTGTAGGCCGTCTCGTCGTTGTTGGTAATCAAGCCACTGCAGTGTTGTCTGCAAACTTGATGATTGGAGGCGTGCATGGCCACGCAGTCATGGGTGAACAGGGAGTACAGGAGAGGGCTGAGAACGCACCCTTGTGGGGCCCCAGTATTGAGGATCAGCGGGGTGGAGATGTTGTTTCCTATCCTCACCACCTGGGGCGTCCCGTCAGAAAGTCCAGGACCCAGTTGCACAGGGCGGGGTCGAAACCCAGGGTCTCGAGCTTAATGACGAGTTAGGAGGGTACTATGGTGTTAAATGCTGAGCTGTAGTCGATGAACAGCATTCTTTCATAGGTATTCCTCTTGTCCAGATGGGTTAGGGCAGTGTGCAGTGTGATTGCGATTGCATCGTCTGTGGACCTATTGGAGCGGTAAGCAAATTGGAGTGGGTCTAGGGTGTCAGGTAGGGTGGAGGTGATATGATCCTTGACTAGTCTCACAAAGCACTTCATGATGACGGAAGTGAGTGCTACGGGGCGATAGTCATTTAGCTCAGTTACCTTAGCTTTCTTGGGAACATGAACAATGGTGGCCCTCTTGAATCATGTGGGAACAGCAGACTGGGATAAGGATTGATTGAATATGTCCGTAAACACACCAGCCAGCTGGTCTGCGCTTGCTCTGAGGACGCGGCTAGGGATGCCGTCTGGGCCAGCAGCCTTGCGAGGGTTAACATGTTTAAATGTTTTACTCAAGTTGGCTGCGGTGAAGGAGGTTTTGGTAGCGGGCCGTGTCGGTGGCACTGTATTGTCCTCAAAGCGAGCAAAGAAGTTGTTTAGTTTGTCTGGGAGCAAGAAATCAGGGTCCGCGACTGGGCTGGTTTTCTTTTCGTAGTCTGTGATTGCCTGTAGACCCTGTCACATACCTCTCGTGTCTGAGCCGTTGAATTGCAACTCTACTTTGTCTCTATACTGACGCTTAGCTTGTCTGATTGCCTTGCGGAGAGAATAGCTACACTGTTTGTATTCGGTCATATTTCCGGTCGCCTTGCCCTGATTAAAAGCAGTGGTTCGCGCTTTCAGTTTTGCGCGAATGCTGCCATCAATCCACTGTTTCTGGTTCGGGAAAGTTTTAATAGTCGCCGTGGGTACAACATCATCGATGCACTTGCTAATAAACTCGCTCACTGAATCAGCATATACATCAATGTTGTTGTTCGACCCTATCCGGAACATATCCCAGTTCACGTGATCGAATCAGATTGGTCAGACCAGCGTTGAACAGACCTGAGCACGGGCGTTTCCTGTTTAAGTTTCTGTCTATAGGCTGGGAGCAACAAAATGGAGTCGTGGTCAGATTTGACAAAAGGAGGGCGAGGGAGGGCTTTGTATGCATCGCGGAAGTTAGAGTAACAATGATCCAGAATTTTGCCAGCCTGGGTCGCACATTCGATATGCTGATAAAATTTAGGGAGCCTTCTTTTCAGATTAGCCTTGTAAAAATCCCCAGCTACAATAAATGCAGCCTCAGGATATGTGGCTTCCAGTTTACATAGAGTCCAATGAAGTTCTTTCTGGGCCGTCGAGGTGTCTGCTTGGGGGGGATATACATGACTGTGATTCTAATCGAAGAGAATTCTCTTGGTAGATAATGCGGTCGGCATTTGATTGTAATGTATTCTAGGTCAGGTGAACAAAAGGACTTGAGTGCCTGTATGTTGTTATGATCACACCACGACTCGTTAATCATAAGGCATACACCCCGCCCTTCTTCTTACCAGAGAGATGTTTGTTTCTGTCGGCGCGATCCGTGACAAAACCAGGTGGCTGTACCGACTCTGATAACGTATCCCGAGTGAGCCATGTTTCCGTGAAACAGAGAATGTTACAATCTCTGATGTCTCTCTGGAAGGCAACCCTTGCTCGGATTTCGTCTACCTTGTTGTCAAGAGAGTGGACATTGGCGAGTAGTATACTCGGGAGCGGTGGGCGATGTGCCCCTCTACAGAGCGTGACCAGAAGACCGCTCTATTTGTCTCTTCTGAGGCGCCGTTGTTTTGGGTCGCCTGCTGGGATCCGATCCATTGTCCTGGGTGGTGGACCAAACAGAGGATCCGCTTCGGGAAAGTCGTATTCCTGGTCATAATGTTGGTAAGTTGACATTGCACCTATATCCAATAGTTCCTCCCGGCTGTATGTAATAAGACTTAAGATTTCCTGGGGTAACAGTGTAAGAAATAATACATAAAAAATACTAAATACTGCATAGTTTCCTAAGAACGCGAAGCGAGGCGGCCATCTCTGTCGGCGCCGGAAGTACTAAGTGCTAATCAGCCTCAACACCTGTTCTCACTCTCCTTAATCACCACTACCATCCTACTAAAACCTCACCAAACAGTCATTCTTTTTTTGCTTCTCATGCAAGACACTGTGTGTGAAAAACCTTTATCGTAAGGTCTACTCAAGTTAGATAACTTACTTAGATTACAATGGAGATTGATCTCACTGCCTTGTATTCCGAGATGTTTTCAGACTAAGTTCCAGACTCTCCATTATCGGGGACGCACCACCTCTAACTAGACAGCTGTGTCCGTTGTCTCAGTACCCCAACATCGTTCCAAGCCTCACAAATAACCAAAATGCTTTGGCCAGCCGCCAGGCTGATCTCCCCACCGCCCTGCCCGCCGAAGCTCACCATCCTCCCTTCTCCGCATGCGGGGAAGGCTCGACCCCCACCATCCCGCCCTTCTACAGAACCCCTCCCCTCTTCTCCCGCATCCACTTCTGAGTCATCCAAATCAGAGCCTCCAGTGCTGTCAGCCTGGACTGTTTTTAGTCTACAGAAGAAGCTCTGGGAATGAGGGATCGCGTTCTATTGTAATGATAAGGCAGAGCTGTTCTACCTGTACGTGGGCTCTCTGGGGGGTAAGCACACTGCTTCTGCCCAGACGCAGCCCGCAAACATCCCGGACGCCATGGCTCCACCCCCTGCCAATGGCCTTCCAGCTCTCTCTGTGTCCTCCCCTGCCCCTTTGTCTATCTTATCGTGAGCTTTTCCCACCCTCCATCCCTCACTCCCTGCCCTTGCCTCCTCTGCCAGCAGTGCCCTCTCCAAATTGTATGCCTGCTCTGGCCTCTCCGCCTTCAAGGTGCTGCCCCTCCTTCCCGACACCTAGCAGTACTACTTCTCTGTCCGCCTGACATTTGGATGCAATAGCAGCCCTCGAACATTCAACACCTTAGCCGAGGTACTCTGTTGGCTCTAGCTGAATGTCAATAGGCTTCCTTATATTCTGGCGTATTTCTCTCTTAAAAGTCAATGGTCCCTCCACTCGACTCAAATTCCACCGCATCATGCTGGACCCAGTCTCCTTTCAGGCCTCCCTGCGTTTCAATAAACTTTAGCACATTTCCCTCTCCAATTACTTGGCATCTCCCCCCTGCACTAAATGTCAGCTGCTTTCACTGCTGGGTCACCTGAGTTATGCTAATCAGGATCATCCCTCAAGGCAGCTCCTTCCCATCTTCTCTCTTGGCTTCCTCCGTGCCTTCCCTGCTTCACACTGTGGTGTTTTGATCCCTCGGAGCTCAGGCTTTGCCACCTCCAGAGTCAATTGAATGGTATCACCGATTACTCTTCTCCTGAAGACTTACAGCTGTTCACTGATGCAGCCCCTTCCATCAGGTACAGGGGTTTCTACAGTGGTTGTCTTGCTGCTGCATGAATTTGCCTCCTCTCCTGCGTCCACCCCCACGCCCTATTTGAGTTGTACCCAATTGTCGTAGACACCTCTCTGCAGGCACGAATGGTCCAGAAGGGCCATACTTATTCATTCTGACCAACTTTCTGTGGTACACCTTAAGAATGGCCATTCTGACTCCCTCCGTATCATGAGTTTCCATAGACGTCTAGCCTGGCAATCTGTTAATCAATCGCTTCGTTCTTAGAGCTGCACATTTACCCGGCTAATGTAACTCAATCGCGATTCAGGTGCTTGGCCCCGTATACAGAACCCCTACCAACCCCAATCCCTCCTAATACATCTATCACATGCCTTTTTCTCCAATGACTTGGTCATTATGTCTGCCTTCATTACACATGCCAGCTCATCCCTCTCCATGCGGACATCCTCCATCCGAACTTTCTCAATTTGCTTAATGGGTCTCCATGTTCATCCTCTCACCCAAATGTCTCCCTTCTCCTCAAGGTCCTCCAATGCACCTAAGCCCCCTCCCCCCCGCCCCTTGCTGCCAGCCCATCACAATCGACATCTTGTCTGCCTGCATCCAGACGCTGCGGTCCGATTATCTCCTTTGCAGTCTCTTCCACAGTAGAGTCAATGTTTTTATTTTGGAGGAAAAAATATATTCCTGAAATGTTCTTAGTTTATATCCTCATCTGCTATCTACAACCCTTCCTGTCATCCTAGCGAGTCAAATGTCCCCATCCTCGACAAAGATTTCACCATCAAACACACCAAAACCGATCAGTTTGGCGGAACCACACCAGTGGTCCATCCGCATCGGAGCTGTCTCCCTGACATCCCGACGCAGCATCCCAGACTACACCGTACAACTTCTCAGCCACTTGTCCACGCAAGCCTATCATTCCTACATCTGCTCCGACATCATCAGGACAGCCCACCACATGCTGAGCCTGGTTCCAGGTTTTCTTCCTTTAAGGAAGTATTTGTTTTCCTTGCCACCGTCGCTTCTGCTAGTTCTCCTGGGATCTACGGTTGGTTCACTGTGGACATCTCGTCCGTATGCCTGTACTACCTCAACTATATTGCCACCCATTCAGCAGTTACAGTCCAGAACCTCTAACTTCCTCTCCAGGGTCTGACTAACTTGGAGTTCTCTTTTTGTGGATTGCCTTCACCACAGCCATCTAACTATCCCGGCCTGACAGTAATGCCTACGGGAGACTCCAAGCCAAACCCTACAGAGTCCCCCCAAACCCCCCCCCACCCAGATCCTTCATCTGCAGATCTTGGCTTCATCCAGTCCGTTCTCATTCCCCTTATGAAACTTATTCTCCGATTCGTCTCCTCAAATATTCTAAACCCATTTAATGTCTGGTCCTCAACTTGTGAACTGTCAAAGTGAAAAGACTGTTGTAACCATAACCCTTGATTTACATTATCAACCGACAAGCATATACCTGTCAGTGGTGATTTTTGCAAACCCCCCCATTTTTTTTTAGATACATGCCAGCAAAGCCACTATACCATGGGTGTCAAATTTGGCCCGCGGGGTAATTATATTTGGCCCGCGAGACAATACCAAATTACTACTAGAGCTGGCCCGCCGGTATTATACAGCGCATTCACCGCTAATACTACGAATCCCATAATGCTCTGCTGTTGTTTTCGCGCGCCAATCAGGACAGGACCCAGAAACGCCCTCTCCTCTGTGACAGTAGTCATAGCAACATAGACGCTACAACTGTCAGCGCGCTATCCCTTCCCAAAAATGGCGAAAAGAAAGGCAGAAAACAGGAGCTTTCTGGACAAGTGGGAGGCAGAATATCTTTTTCTGTGACATCTCGAGCCATCTCGATGCGCTGAACCTGCAGCTTCAGGGGCGGGGGCGCATCATCACAGACATGTATGCTGCAGTGAGGGCCTTTAAAACTAAACTGTGCCTGTGGGAGAATCAGATGCTGCAAGGAAACCATTGCCATTTTCCCTGCTGCCAAACCATAAAAGCGCAGATCTCTACCGCGATTTGCCGACTTCGATGTCCAGAAATGTAAGTTTGAACTGCTTAGTAATCCCTTCGCAGTTGATGTGGAAAATGCACCAACCAACATCCAAATGGAGCTGATTGAACTCCAGTGGAACGACACGCTGAAGTCAAAGTATGATGCTGTGGGCGCCGCACAGTTTCCACGGTTCATCCCTGACACAATGCCTCAGCTCCGCACCCAAGCTGCTCAGATGCTCTCCATGTTCGGCAGCACTTATCTATGCGAGCAACTTTTCTCCTCGATGAAGATGACCAAAACAACTCACAGGAGACGTCTGACTGATGAACACCTTCGCTCGATACTGAGGATTTCTTCAGCTCAGAGCCTGAGCCCAGACATTGATGAACTAGCATCCAAGAAGAGATGCCAGGTATCTGGCTTGGGCACATCAGATTAGATCAGTGTGCAATATTTAACGTTTTCTTTGTGCACTTTTTCTTGCTACAAGGCATGGGCTTGAATGGTTGATTGATTTATTATCATTTTATTTGTAAAATTATTAGCCAGTGGAAAAAGTTTATTTTGGTATTTAAATCAGAAGGCTGCAAATAGAAAAGAGGCATACGATTTTTATTTAAATTTTATTTATTTAATAAATGAATGCCATTGATGTGTTTTTTCATTTGAAATTCGATTTTGCATGTCTCCACTATTAAATTATATATTGTATGGTAATAAGCGATGCTTGTTCCATATTCAATGTTAAAGCAAAACTTGTTTGGGTCCATATTAAAAGGTTCATTTGTTCAATGTTGGCCCGCGACTTTGTTCAGGTTTTACATTTTGGCCCACTGGGTATTTGAGTTTGACACCCCTGCACTATACAATACATGAAATGCACTATAACTGTGACAAACGGTGCACACAAACTGTTAGGGCCGACATAAAGCTGTCCCAACAGCAGAGCTTTCTTTTTAGCACAATGGAGTGAATCCTTAACACTGCTACACCTGGCTATCAGCAGAGCCTTGTCTGAAAGTGAAACAGTGCTTTCAGCCTCATTTTTTTTAACATAGCTGATATGGCTGACTTGCTTAAACAAATATGGTTTCTACTGACAATTGAGATGTACAAACTATGGCATAAGGGAATGATGGGCAGATAAGAGGCTATCTGTAATTTCAATTAAGACATTAATGAGAGATCTAAGACAGATATAGTCAACTTTTTGTTCAGCACTTTTGAAATTTACAGCAACAGAATATGGGCCATTCTTAGTGTTCTCCCTGTACACCAAGTCAGAACCGTAGGATAAATAAAGGGAGCATATAAGCAGACAATGAAAGCTCTTACAATATTCAATGGTGACATTTCTCTAAAACAGGCTATAGGCTACATGTGCACCACCAAGTCAGAACAGTAGGCTAAGTTATGAGTGGGAAAGGGACCAAATTATTAGGGCGAGGCACATGGTCTACTAACACAACTTACACTTTTTGGACTCCCCTTGTTGTGCTGTGCTAACTTGAACAGGAGTTGCTGCGATGGTCCTTGTGGGAAAATGTTGTCATCAACATTTGGCATTCTCTGGATTTATGGTGCTTTCAAGACAACTGGAAACTCTGGGACAAAAAACAAGGTTGATTCATGACGTCAGTGAACTTCGAGTCGAGCTCTAGAAAGAGGCCTGAGTTCACAACTTGGAATTCTGAGTTAGTTGACTGTTCAAAACGTATTTTCCCAATCGGAGCTCGTTTTTTTTTCTTCAGAATTCCTACTTGTTTTGAACTCACTGAAGTCTGAGATTTTCCAGTTCTGAGTTTCCAGCTGTTTTGAATGCGGCAGAAGTCATGCTGGATTGACAGCATGGCCAATGTATTCAACCTTTTATGGCCCATGATATTGCATGTGAATGTTTATCCTTTTAAGCTAGGAAAAGAGACCCTTAAACCCAGACATGGACCACACACCCTCTCAACTGAATAGCAAGCTAATGATTGCTTTGCAACGCTTGCAGTTAGACTTTGATTCCTTCCAAACCACTCATTGTTGAATTTGTGATTACCAATTTGTTTTGTAATGTTTATGTCCAATGTCCGATGAACACCAATATGTTTTATCTATCATTTCTCTTCATATGAAAATCCTTGAAAAGGATTTGCCAGTAGATTGTTGACTTGATTCATAATGATGACTGCTTGTCTAGCTTGCTAGCTACGATTTTGAAAGTATGATGTTGACATGATCAGTCCAATCAAAGCTATGGTAGATATAACGTGATTTGACGTCATTTTCTCTGTGGCCAATGACCTTAAGCCTTCTTGGATGGGAACTTATAATGTAAATCTATGGCAGCACCCAAGGGGATTGAATTTCGAGCTCTCCCTGTATATTTTGAGGTGATGTAGTGTCCCCATGATTGACAGAATACTGAGCCAATCACGGCCAACTAGATAACATTAACAACCCCTACGCTCTGTATTTTCCGCTGGCTGCCCCATCACCACTGAAAGTTATAAAGGCTTTAACACCTGCATTTTGGAACTTCCTTACTCAAGAAAGCAAAAAAGAGACCATGTTTGTATGTGGCTTTATTTACTCAATTAACTAATTTATTTAACATTGTTTACAAACTGACATGTGACACATTAATGCCAACACATTTTTAGTTTCTCGCTTAACAGATGGGGCTCAAAACAGGTGGGGCTCTGCTCTGAATGACAGGTCGCCACTGATACCTGCCACATTTTACCGAGTTGTAAAGCATAGGGGAGGTAAAGGGTGCATAAAACGCGACACACAAAGTAGTGTGTCCTGGGGGGTTAAATCTATTTAATGCGCAAGACACCCAACTGGGGATATAGTCTTTTAAAGAACACCAAAGCACTTTGGCTGCGTTTACACAAGCAGCCCAATTCTGATCTTTTTTCCACTAATTGGTCTTTTGACCTATCCGATCTATTCACATCAAAGGACCAATTAGTGAAATAAACAATTTGGTTGACTGTGTAAACGCACTTTTTGTAAGGGAAGTAATTTTCTCTACATTCTCATCTATCCACTAGTTTATTTTGATGCCACCACGCTGAGCCCTCAATCACCAATCTGAATAGGAATGTCTCGCGAGGCACTTTTCTGAAGAACAACACAAAGTAAGGAGTGATAACGGAATTCATTTAACGGGTTTGTAAACTGGGAGATCAAAGGGTGGGAGCACAACATGAGAAATCACTCACGGGTCCTAACCATCAAATTTCCTCCATTCTGTTTAAGTCATTCATCTTCCTTGCGGATTTTGTCATATGCCCCTGACGCTTCCTAAAGAGATAAAGGTCTTGTATTTTTTTTATCTATTCGTGGGGAGAAAACACGCCCGATTAAACTCATCCTTTTTTTGTGAGTAGGACAATTATCTGCCTGTTCCTTCTGCACTGAAGCCAGCTTATTAAAAATGCATTTGATTCTGATGCTATGATTGCCAGCTTCACATTTTCCCAATCACAAGATTTTGCACTCTTTTGTTCTTTCTCTCTCTTCCTCTCTCTTCACTTTGAAATAAAAAGCTCTTATTTTATCGTTGCTATTACTGGGAGTTTTTCTGGCTGCTAAAGCGCTTCTCCCTGGGGTGCCATGATTCAGCAGACAGAGTAGAAGCCAGAAAAGATTTGGAAAATTGACTGGAAAAATGGCTTGCTACACCTGCCACTGTTGGGTTCCCTGGTAGCTGGTGTGGTGGCTTTGTGTGTTTTGACACAATTGTATATTTCTCTTTATTTTTTTGCTTTCTCTCTCTCCTCCCTCCCATCATGCCTTGTAGCCAACCACTCCATGGTAACAACTTGCAATGGAGGAGGAATGGAAGCGAGTGATAATGAGGGAAGTGGAGCAGTGTTGAGACGAAAGTTGTGGAATGGGGTGAGAAGTGATGGTGGAGGGAGAAGAAGTGATGGTGGAGGGAGAATTGAAGAAGATAGGGGGAAGAAGAATGGTGTTTGTTGGCAGCAGCACTTATCAAACACTGTTCTGACAGCATCATTTTCCCTGAGCATGGAGCTACACACCTAGGCTTGGTTGGCTGCCATGGCCCCCCTAACGGGAGTGCTGACATCTGGGGCCGGGGGTACATCTGTCACCCACCTAAAGACAACGTGACAGGGAGAGCGCAGCTCTGACCAAATATAGGCGAATATTAATGGTGCGTGACATCCCTGCCCCATTGGCTTGGGGACAGCTTGCTCGGCCACAAATCAAGTTGTGAATTCTCCCCTATTTTGGGAGATTTGGAGCACAGGAGCTGTCACTGTCACTTCTGCTGTTTGCCTTAGTGCGTTTGTGTGTATGTACTCTGGTGGGTCTACAAGTGAGCAATGGGGAGCGTTATTCATCGTCATAACAGAGACAACATTTTACATGAGAAGTCCCCAACAGTCAATACCCATTAAAAACACAGTCTTATTGATTAGGCAGTAAACGGAGGAAAAAGTACTGAAACGTTTTGATATAGTGTACTCTTCTGAATATAGGAAAAAAGGTCTGTCCTACAATTCAATGCTAACATAGACACTACAGATTAAAGTATGTACAGTATACTTAAGAACACCTTACACGGGCGAAAACAGACAGCTACAACAGACAAACCGAACACGATGGATGCTGCTGTAAAATAATACCCGCCCAGTTATTCCAATCCATCTCATGCTGCGCAACCTCTAACATCATTCTATTCCCTGCCTTCTACTTCTGGGAGCTAGCCACGAAAGGTATGACTCCAGCTGTGGCAGTCAGTCACATCGTGTCTCTTTCATGTTCCTTTCACTTATGCAACCCCAATAGAACATCCTCTCCCAGCAACCTTAATATAACCAAACACATACCTCTCAGAAACCCTAATACAGCCAAACATGCATGTACTTAGCCAAGGTCTTGATCTTAATGCAGCTGCTTTCATCCCTGTCACATACAGTACACAAATTTAGTTTTACTTCTGTCTAACTTCCCGGCAACCTTAATTTAAACGTGTCCCTTTTACCTATACAACCTTAAGATAACCAAACACGCAGGTAGGGCTTCTTAGGTCCTGTACTTTGCTGCTTTCATCCCTGTCACATACCTGTATCACAGTCTAAATCACAGAGATTTTAAAACACCAGACATGCCCACTTTTCAACAACAACAGAATGTATTTACAGCAAAGGTTGTCAAGGTTGTGTTCATAAGTGCATGCAACAGAAAAAAACAAAGCATTTATTATTATTATAAGGCTAGGTAGTACCTCCCTGTTTCAGTCAGTTTTCTTCTGCTAGGTGCCTGATGATCACTAATACGTTCCCCAACAAGAAACCAAAAAGAAGGGGGAACTAACAAAGAGTCACTAACAACTGTTGCGATCGTCTGAATGAATGGACCAAGGCGCAGCGTACTTAGAGTTCCACATGTTTAATAAATATGAAACTCACCAAAAACAATACAGAAGAAAAACATAACGTGACGTGCTGTGCTGCTCACAGGCAGCTACACAAAAACAAGATCCCACAAACAATAGGTCGGAAAAGGCTGCCTAAATATGATCCCCAATCAGAGACAACGATAGACAGCTGCCTCTGATTGGGAACCATACCAGGCCAACAAAGAAATAGAAAACATAGATTGCCCACCCTAGTCACACCCTGACCTAACCAAATAGAGAATTAAAAGGATCTCTAAGGTCAGGGCGTGACAACAACAACCAAAATGAAACAGGTGGGGTTTTAGGAGAGGTTCTCAGACACACATGGGGGTGTCCACTGAAAGTTGACTAGCAACAAGAAACTGGGTCCTAAAAGACACCAACTATGAGTCCAACTAAATTTGCCCAAGAAAAGGCAAATGAAAATAAAAACCCACACCAACTTGTTATATGGAGTAAATAGTAAGTGGCGCTAACTAAAGATAACACAAGATAAAAGGCTTTGTTTTTCCCAAACTCAATGAGGAAGAGTCAAGGTCTTCCAACATCTCTTATGCCCACTGGGCCAGCCGCTCTTACATATCACCTGTGCCAGCACAGGTGAAACTAATGACTGATTAACGAGGCGACAGGTGCAACCCATCCTGACCAACTAGGATGATTCCAATCAGGGCAAGTCACACCCAAACAGAACCAACCTTGAAATCGAAAACGAAAATGAGCAAAGCCCCAAAGCCTATAACATCACGATCCGGTCTTTAGCTCTCTATTATGTTGTTGATGTGAGTTGCAATCCAACAGAAAGTGGCCATAAAGCAGGCTTAGGGGTTACCTTCCAAGGGGTGTTGACCCTACACTTCCCTGTGAAATTGGTAAGCACGTGCACAAACACATCCCTGAGGCGCACAATCCCCCCCAGTCTGAAGTCCCCAAGGAGGGATTGACCTGTGGCTGTAAAGCTCTGTTTGTAGCTAACCTCTCCTTCCACGGATCCTCCATAGCACAGCAGCAGACTAAACACCAAAGACCCTGGTTCAGTGGAATACTACAGGGCTTGTCTTGGACATAGAAATGAGTCAAGCTAAATCTTTGGCCCCTCCTCTTAGATCAGGAGAAGCATCTTTTAAGGTTAGAGAACATCAATTAGTCAAAAAGAGATGTTAGACAACCAGGTCGTTTCAAATCAAGCTGGTGGACAGTGAGACATAAAATAAATGGAAGGTTTAAGATAATGGAGACGGGGGTGTGGAGTTAGATTCACAAATCACTTTATTCTAAGGTGAACAATAGAGTAAGATAAGTACAATCCCATTCACAACATTAAAGGATCTGTTTAGCATTTCCAATGGTAGGCTTTTAGAAATACAGAACATCTACTTAGAATATACACATGGTGCAAAGACAACAAAACCAATTCTATGAGAAAGTGATTTAAAAG
Source organism: Salvelinus alpinus (assembly GCF_045679555.1). Taxonomy (NCBI): domain Eukaryota; kingdom Metazoa; phylum Chordata; class Actinopteri; order Salmoniformes; family Salmonidae; genus Salvelinus; species Salvelinus alpinus. The sequence goes on along the minus strand of NC_092089.1, from coordinate 80,570,358 downwards.
GTATGCAGATAAGCTTATTCAAAGAGAGAGGACCCATATGCAACAAAGAATATGCCTGTTCATTTTAAAGTGCCTCATACATAAAGATGTCATTCCTCCCTTTAAATCTAATCCTCATGGCCTTTCTCAATTTGCCGGTTCACATTATTTTTTTTTATCTCCAAAAAAACCTGGTTTGAGGCAACTTTCGAAAGCACAAAAATGCTTTCTAAATATAATATTTATATCATTTGATTACATGTGTGTGGCGCGCCAGAAAGGAACGTTCCCCAAAGCAGATGTAAATCCAGAGGGATAGCATTCGCTTGCTCTTTCTCCCTGTTGACAGCAAGGCTTTATTCAATGGGACAGACTCTAGCATGAGTTAGCAGGCCTAAAGCGTTCGTACAATATCCAAGGCAGCCAAAGTAGACAGCCCATCCACATGAATGGCAACAGGCACTGACAGAATGAAAGGGCTGACATCGAGCAGATGACTACCCATATCCAGATATGATGTAAGATCATAGTGGTGATATAAGGAGAGTTAAATGGGGAATTCCACCCAGAAGTTGAAATTTGACATTTTGTTCTTGACCTTTCTTGAATGTTTATCTGATATGTCTACCATGTGCCAGGGTGCTAGGAAATTCAACCCTGACATCAGCTGTCGGTGCTGTGGTGAGTGCCAATTTTCTATTTATTTAACCTTTCATTTAACAGCGAGTCATGCTGAGACCAAGTTCTCTTTAACAGATGAGCCCTGTTCTCCAAACAAGGGAAGACAAACAATTCTCTTACTTCCCAAGGTGTTTTCTAAGCAGTCAGAAGTATTCTGTCTCAAAGTATGTGGGTAACAAAGATGCCAAAAAAGATTTTCATTAACAATGCAACATTTGGGTAAGATGTCTCTCGGGGCAAAAATAGGGTGTTTTTGTGATTTGAAAACTTGCCCTGGTGCTAAGACGAGAGTCGTCTAAACTAAATTCCAATGTTTAACACAGACTCAATAAAGAATCTTCATAAGGTTTTCTGAGAATTTCTCCCACGACTTTCAAATAAGTTTTTATATATTTTTGACAGCGTTGTGCTTTGTGAAAAGTCACAGTCCAAATGGTCATTTTCTGGTTGCAAGCAGTTTTTTAAAATTGAGGAATCAAAATATAACCTGTTTACAACCAATTGGTTGCATTTTAGTAAAGATGTCGTTTTCATGATGACATTAAGACATCATGAGAAAGACGTCCTATTTTGCTTAATATCTGTTCAGATAACCAGATTACAACCGGATAAAAACATCTGTTTGCTAAAAGACGTTAAGAAAATGTTGTTTTACAATCTGAACATGATGTTTATAACCTAACCAGTTTTGCCTGCAGGGTAGTGTTCCAAGTCTGAATCAGTGCCCGGCCTCAAGGTCCAGTTTTGAGAAAAAGGGATCTAAATGATGACCCAGGTCATGAGTTGTCCTCCAGACATGCAGCACCAATTTAAAGGATGTAATATTAATAATAGTAATAATAACAATGATAATTTGGTGGGTGCTTATATTTATCCTATTTCATACACAAGTGTGTATTATGGGCATGTGTGAATTGGAAATGTTTTTTTTTCACATATCCCAACTCTCCCCGAGACACCCTCTGAGAGTTTGTCAGAAGTATTTAAAGGATGTATGACTTCGGTATCAGAAGTGGGCCAGAATGTACTGTGAGGAGTTATTTTCCATACACTACTACTCAAGGTCCTCCAGCCTATCCATTATGTCCTTAACACCAACATTGCTATAGCTTCTGATATATGTGAAAGTGGTCGGAACTCAGAAGTAATGATATGACAGAACATAAATAAACCTCCTTCGAGAAGATTACAGAAAAAAAGCAGACATCTGCCATCGAATCCACCCGGCCGGCTTCAAGTCGAGCTCCCGGATCGCTTGGGCCATTAATGCAGTGAAAGGTGCATGATTGACACATAATTACAAAGGAATCTCTGTGAACTCAGCGGGAGACGGAGATCTCCACAACAACAACATCAACCCCTCTTAGATTAGACATGAACAATGCCAGGAGGAAGAAGTGGAAAAGGTAATGGGGAATTATATGGATGTCATACCCCTGTGGATTTGCTGGCCTCATTTTCTTTCTCTGTCCTCTCTTGGATAGGGCAGGCTAAGATGTCTCCCTTGGATAGGGCAGGCTAGGATGTCTCCCTTGGATAGGGCCGGCTAGGATGTCTCCCCTGGATAGGGCAGGCTAAGATGTCTCCCTTGGATAGGGCAAGCTAGGATGTCTCCCCTGGATAGGGCCGGCTAGGATGTCTCCCCTGGATAGGGCAGGCTAGGATGTCTCCCCTGGATAGGGCCGGCTAGGATGTCTCCTCTGGATATGGCCGGCTAGGATGTCTCCTCTGGATAGGGCCGGCTAGGATGTCTCCCCTGATAGGGCCGGCTAGGATGTCTCCCCTGGATAGGGCCGGCTAGGATGTCTCCCCTGGATAGGGCAGGCTAGGATGTCTTCCCTGGATAGGGCCGGCTAGGATGTCTCCTCTGGATAGGGCCGGCTAGGATGTCTCCCCTGGATAGGGCAGGCTAGGATGTCTCCCCTGGATAGGGCCGGCTAGGATGTCTCCCCTGGATAGGGCCGGCTAGGATGTCTCCCCTGGATAGGGCAGGCTAGGATGTCAACAAACAGCTGTGGTGAGACTCAAGGAGAGAGCAGAGTCTTGTATCGAGAGCAGTGAGCGTGAGCATAAATAGCCAGTGCGGTTAAATGAGAGGAAAAGGTTTAATGAAAGGAAAATGCTTTAATGACAGACCATGGCTATGCAGGTTAGTAAGGTCACCTCTGTTGGATTATTGGGATGCCTTCCTGCTTGCTCATAGGGCATCCGTATGGTTTCCTTTTATTTTACTTACGTATGGTATGGTTTCCTTTTATTTTACTTACGTATGGTATGGTTTCCTTTTATTTTACTTACGAATGGTATGGTTTCCTTTTATTTTACTTACGAATGGTATGGTTTCCTTTTATTTTACTTACGAATGGTATGGTTTCCTTTTATTTTACTTACGAATGGTATGGTTTCCTATTATTTATGGCCTTACATGGACAGTTTGACTGTATAGTTTTGTTGGGGGAGGATCTCCAGATACCTCATTCAAAGTGGTCCCCTTACATCTAAAAATACATTTCAGACAGAAAATGCCACGTATTCGTTTAACCATTTATTAAAAAGATTACCGTACTGGATACATTGTCTTGGCGTTAGGCTCTGCTCCTTCGGGGTAACTCACAGCCAGAGCGTGCATAATGTTAAGATAATAATTATAATTACAGGCAGTGAGCAATGTACGCTGTACCAATCTCCAAAACAGAAAAAACGCTGGCAGACAAACTGTGTATGAAAGAAGCGTGCCATTTTAGAGCTTTAATTCAGCAATGCTATCTGTATGACACTATGTGTGGCATGATTGTGGAACTACGCTACTTCCTCCTTGAATGGAATGACGATTTTCTCTGTGATTGGTGTGTGCACCGAACGCACAGACTCTGCCGTGCTGGCATAGTACTCCTGAGACTAATCCTACTAGCTAGCTAAAGCCGGCTTTGACTAATAACAGTAAAGCAGGCAAATTGATTGATCTGAAGAGGAGAAAATTTGGAGCTTCATGTGATGAATATTTTTTTATTTCATCAATATTAAAGGTCCTTTTGCTATACTTTACTCAGTGGGCCCACAGCAACACTTTCCCCCCTCACAGAGACCTTGACAGCCAGACACTTCCCCTCTCACAGAGACCATGACAGCCAGACACTTTACCCTCTCACAGAGACCATGACAGCCAGACACTTTACCCCCTCACAGAGACCTTGACAGCCAGACACTTTGCCCCTTCACAGAGACCTTGACAGCCAGACACTTTCCCCCCTCACAGAGACCATGACAGCCAGATACTTTCCCCCCTCACAGAGACCTTGACAGCCAGACACTTTACCCCCCTCACAGAGACCTTGACAGCCAGACACTTTCCCCCTCACAGAGACCATGACAGCCAGATACTTTCCCCCTCACAGAGACCTTGACAGCCAGACACTTTCCCCCCCTCACAGAGACCACAACAGCCAGACACTTTTACCCCCTCACAGAGTCCATGACAGCCAGACACTTTTATCCCCTCACAGAGACCATGACAGCCAGACACTTTCCCCCCTCACAAAGTCCATGACAGCGAGACACTTTTCCCCCTCACAGAGACCATGACAGCCAGACACTTTAACCACTCACAGAGACCTTGACAGCCAGACACTTTACCCCCCTCACAGAGACCTTGACAGCCAGACACTTTTACCCCTCACAGAGACCTTGACTGCCAGACACTTTACCCCCCTCACAGAGACCTTGACAGATAGACCAACTACTCTCCCTACTTCCAGATAAGCACCAGAAACCCAAAGTGGAACCGTTGCTGGTCTTTCAATCGGTAACGTCCATTCACCACCTTTTCACACTCTCTCTCCGGCTTATGTCCTGCTGCTTAGCTAGAGTGTCTCTGTCTCCGACTCTCCGATAAAGCTCCTTTTCAACCATGTGGGGAAGGCCCAAATGACGATTCTAGACCTTGTCTGCCCCTTCCTACTTCATTTGCATTCCTACCGTCTCGGCCATGTCATTCATTTGGAAGTTAAAGAAGTAGAGGAAGGATTGTGTGGTGCGGAGAGATAACCTGGGACTCTTCTACAGGTGTCCTTGTGTCACGCCTTCAGTGGTTCAGGGCTTGTGCCTCTCAACGCCTCAGTCCAGTGGCTGACTTCAGAGAAGCCACTGTTCAACCTGGTCCAGCTGCCTTATGCTGTGTTTTCAATTATAGACACATATGCAAAACAGTACATGCACAAGCACACACGAGAGTGTATGCATATGCACACACACACACACGTATTAATTGAAACGTGTATTTGGCCTGAAAAGCATGCAATGATATTATTTGCGATAATTTTGAAAATGACTGACATCTCTCTCTCTCTCTCTCTCTCTCTCTCTCTCTCTCTCTCTCTCTCTCTCTCTCTCTCTCTCTCTCTCTCTCTCTCTCTCTCTCTCTCTCTCTCTCTCTCTCTCTCTCTCTCTCTCTCTCTCTCTCTCTCTCTCTCTCTCTCTCTCTCTCTCTCTCTCTCACACACACACACACACGCACACCTTCCATTCTCCATATATCAAATGCCATGATTTGTGCGTCGAGCACATTGGTCCATTAACAAGACATGTTGGGTATGTTAGATATGTTACAGTGGATTTGAATTGTGAAGCCTTTTTATGACATGGCAAGTGGTTGTACAGAGCAATTGTAACAATGAAATACAGATCTAATTGTGTTGGCTTGAGTGTGTACAATTGTATGAGACTGAAACATATTGTGGATGTAAATCATCTGAAGTGCTGACTAACACTTGCTTGTTGCTACTGAACATTCTGCTCTGCTCCTCGTCCTCATTTCAGACCTCAAAGCACTTCCTATTAATTCTTTACAGTCTAAGACGTTGGAGGAGAGAGGGGTGCTAAGCTGACATATGGAATTGTTTTAACATGGTTATACTATGGCTCATTTAGCTATTTGATTTTGAATTGTAGGACCCCTTTAGGTATAAAAATATATACAGTACCAGTCAAAAGATTGGACACACCTACTCATTCAAGGGTTTTTATTTATTTGTACTATTTTCTACATTGTAGAAAAGTAGTGAAGACATCAACTATAAAATAACACATATGAATCATGTAGTAAGCAAAAAAGTGTTAAACAAATCAAAATAAACTCAGCAAAAAAAGAAACGTCCCTTTTTTATAAAAATATATACAGTACCAGTCAAAAGATTGGACACACCTACTCATTCAAGGGTTTTTATTTATTTGTACTATTTTCTACATTGTAGAAAAGTAGTGAAGACATCAACTATAAAATAACACATATGAATCATGTAGTAAGCAAAAAAGTGTTAAACAAATCAAAATAAACTCAGCAAAAAAAGAAACGTCCCTTTTTCAGGACCCTGTCTTTCAAAGATATTTTGTAAAAATCCAAATATCTGCACAGATCTTCATTGTAAAGGGTTTAACACTGTTTCCCATGCTTGTTCAATGAACCATAAACAATTAATGAACATGCACCTGTGGAACGGTCGTTACGACACGAACAGCTTACAGACGGTAGGCAATTAAGGTCACAGTTATGAAAGCACCGGATACTAAAGAGGCCTTTCTACTGACTCTGAAAAACACCAAAAGAAAGATGCACAGGGTCCCGGCTCATCTGCATGAGGGTGCCTTAGGCATGCTGCAAGGAGGCATGAGGACTGCAGATGTGGCCAGGGCAATACATTGCAATGTCCTTACTGTGAGACGACTAAGACAGCGCTACAGGGAGACAGCTGATTGTCCTTGCAGTGGCAGACCACGTGTAACACCACCTGCACAGGATCGGTACATCCGAAAATCACAACTGCGGGACAGGTACAGGATGGCAACAACAACTGGCCGAGTTACCAAAATCCCTCCATCAGTGCTCAGACTGTCCGCAATAGGCTGAGAGAGGCTGGACTGAGGGCTTGTAGGCCTGTTGTAAGGCAGGTCCTCACCAGACATCACCGGCACCAACATCACCTATGGGCACAAACCCACCGTCGCTGGACCAGACAGTACCTGCAAAAAGTGCTCTTCACTGACGAGTCGCGGTTTTGTCTCAGCAGGGGTGATGGTCGGATTTGCGTTTATCGTCGAAGGATTGAGCGTTACACCGAAGCCTGTATTGCAGGTGGATGGTCCGTCATGGTCTGGGACGCTGTGTCACAGCATCATCGGACTGAGCTTGTTGTCATTGCAGGCAATCTCAACGCTGTGAGGAAGACATCCTCCTCCCTCTTGTGGTACCCTTCTTGTAGGCTCCTCCTGACATGACCGAGGGTGAGGGCTAGGGCCATTCCCCCCCAGAAATGTCCGGGAACTTGCAGGTGCCTTGGTGGACGAGTGGGGTAACACCTCACAGCAAGAACTGGCAAATCTGGTGCAGTCCATGAGGAGGAGATGCACTGCAGTACTTAATTCAGCTGGTGGCCACACCAGATACTGACTGTTACTTTTGATTTTGAACCCAACTTTGTTCAGGGACACATTATTCCATTTATGTTAGTCACATGTCTGTGGAACTTGTTCAGTTTATGTCTCAGTTGTTGAATCTTGTTATATTCATACAAATATTTACATGTTAAGTTTGCTAAAAATAAACGCAGTTGACAGTGAGAGGACGTTTCTTTTCTATATTTTAGATTCTTCAAAGTAGCCACCCTTTGCCTTGATGACAGCTTTGCACACTCTTGGCATTCTCTCAAGCAGCTTCACCTGGAATGCTTTTCCAAAAGTCTTGAAGGAGTTCCCACATACGCTGATCACTTGTTGGCTGCTTTTCCTTCACTCTGCAGTCCAAATCATCCCAAACCATCTCAATTGGGTTGAGGTCGGGTGATTGTGGAAGCCAGGTCATCTGATGCAGCATTCCATCACTCTCCTTCTTGGTCAAATAGCCCTTACACAGCCTGGAGGTGTGTTGTGTCCATGTCCTTTTGAAAAACAAATGATATTCCCAGATGGGATCGCTGCAGAATGCAGAATGCCTTGAATTCTAAATAAATCACTGACACAAACAGGTCTCTTCTTCTTATTGATGTTCTTTAGTAGTGGTTTCTTTGCAGCAATTCAAGGCCTGATTCATGCAGTCTCCTTTGAACAGTTGATGTCGAGATCTGTCTGTTACTTGAAATCCGCGAAGCATTTATTTGGGCTGCAATTTCTGAGGCTGGTAACTCTAATTATCTTATCCTCTGCAGCAGAGGTAACTCTGGATCTTCCATTCCTGTGGCGGTCCTCATGAGAGCCAGTTTCATCATAGCGCTTGATGGTTTTTGTGACTGCACTTGAAGAAACGTTCAAAGTTCTTGGACTTGGTCTTTTATCAAATTGGGCTATCTTTTGTATACCACCCCTACCTTGTCACAACACAACTGATTGGCCACAAATTAACTTTCACCCTTGAATGAGTAGGTACTGTATATATATCTTTTGGTAAAATATTGATTTTGGCCAATACTACTAATGCCCAGAGAAACACATTGAATAACACATTCATAAATGGCAAAAAGGACAGTCAAAAAATAACTCATATTTAACAAGGTTTTGAAGTGTGTCCTAAATCTAGGAAATATATAAAAACTCAACCCCCCCAAAAAATATATTTATAATTTTAGTCTTTACACATATTTCTTAGATCTAGCACACACTTCAAAACCATTTTTATTATGATTTATTTTTTGACTGTCCTTTTTGCTATTTATGAATGTGTTATTCAGTTTTTTGGGTATGCACAAAATTACCTTAATACTTCCATTTGCTTTTTAAACCGGTACTGGTTACTTCCAGACGAGTCCCGTGACACTTGGGCGTGGCGGTCATAGAGCAACACGGAGAACACCATCGTGTCTGTGAGAATCTCCCCTTTTCACAATGGGGTCTCATTAGCTTGTAGCCCAAACTGTTCGGACGCTACCGAATAGAAGTTGGCACACGGACAGTACCGCCTTCAGACGAGTCTCCTGACACATGTGGGGGTAGAGCAACACGGAGAACACCATTGTGTTTGTGAGAGTCTCCCCTTTCCATAGAGTGGTCATTGTAGAGTGGTCAAACCGTTTGGATGCTACAGACGTTAATGTGAGAAGAGCGATTTTCGGGATGTCTCATGGTTGTCGTGTAATCAAACTTGTCAATACTTGAGTAAAATAACTACTAACGGTGTATCTTTATGAATGGACATTTATTTCCAACTTAACGTTGCTTCACATTAGAAGCCACATGAAAGATTTTTTCCTCATGAACCCCTACATTCCCACAGGCCCTCATTAGCATATGGCTAATCAGGATGCAATATGCAAATAACACCACAATGATCTGACAAACACCGCTCTAGCTCTGCCACCTTTCACCGTAGATGCGGAAGTGCGACACAGGCTGATGTGGTGGATTGAGACACATTCAATGATTTTTGTAGTTGTTGATATCTCTACCTTAAATTGACGGATTTTGATGTGGATTTTTGTATTATGTAACTTAGATTGACGCACCGGTGTGTCAATTGACTCAAGGGGGTTAAACAGTTTTTGTTGCCCCTTAAAATAGCTCACAAACCAACCCTTACAAGTAGAATTGCAGTAACTGTTGTTGACTGTGGTATTTTGGACGCAGCACTTGCAGAATAACTGCAGTATACTGCAGTTGAACTGCAGTTATAATGCACTGTAACGGCAGTTACCCTGCAAAATTACAGTAGTAAAAAAATTGTGTTATTTTGGACGCAGTATTTGCAGCATACTGCGGTTATACTGCATTGTACTGCAGTTAAACTGCACTCTGACTGCAATCTTTTTTCGCCAGGGAAAGAACTATCTCGCCGTAAATTGTAGAGGTGGCCCTTTTGAGCAGCATCAATATGAGTCAGATTCGTAACAATGGGATGTGAAGGAGTGTTTAACGTGGGCTGCCCCATTTTCCTCAGCTATGCCTGGAGCGCTCATGGGGATGGAGATGGGACGATGTGGAAAATGCAACAATACAGTGCCCTGTGGCTCCTATGTAGCTGCAGTGCTGAATACATAATGGAGAAAAATGAATGTAACACAGGCATTAAAGTTAAATTAGCAAACAGCAGTGTGGCTGCTGAATCACTTGGTCATTGGAGAATTGTATGAACTCCCATCCACTGCTGTTTTTACGTTTGCATGTGTCTTGCTTAGCACACCTGGAATTTGTGATTTATTTTTTATTGGACTCCAGAATATGATACATTCCCCTGTGGAAAGCAGAGATACATTACTTGAAAATGTTTTCAACTTTAACCTCAATAGAAGGAAAAGGCACATGCATGTTATGCCCTCAATATGTCTACAGGATTGGTACCTCTACAGGATTGGTAGGTCCCCTACGGGACGGTTGAGCTAACGTAGGCTAATGCGATTAGCATGAGGTTGTAAGTAACAAGAACATTTCCCAGGACATAGATATATCTGATATTGGCAGGAAGCTTACATTCTTGTTAATTTAACTGCACTGTCAAATGTACTGTAGCTATTACAGTGAAAGAATGCTATGCTATTGTTTGAGGAGAGTGCACAGTTATGAACTTCAAAAGTTATTAATAAACCAATTAGGCACATTTGGGCAGTCTTGTCACAACATTTTGAACAGAATTGCAATGGTTCACTGGATCTGTCTACAACTTTGCACATACACTGCTGCCAAAATCTAAATTGCGCCTTGCCTGGAATAATACATTATGGCCTTTCTCTTGCATTTCAAAGATGAATACAAAATACCACATGCTTTTTCTTTGCATTATCTTTACCAGATCTATTGTGTTATATTCTCCTACATTAATTTCACATTTCCACAAACTTCAAAGGGTTTCCTTTCAAACGGTATCAAGAATATGCATATCCTTCTGCCAGGTCTTGAGCTACAGGCAGTTAGATTTGGGTATGTCATTTTAGGCTAAAATTGGAAAAAAAGGGTGCGATCCTTAAAAGGTTATTAAGTATCAAAGCGCACAGTTTCCAAAGTCTAAGAAAAGCATCTCCACGTCAAGTCATGTGACTGTTTGAATTTCCTTTAGTGTTCAACTTTATGTTGTCATATATCAATTGTGTAATCTGGGACCTGGACTGATGGAAGAGCTGTCTTGACCAGGGACTAGGAACCGTCATGTTACATGAGTGATGCTCCCTCTTCACCATGTAAACCTCTCTCTGATAAGCCCTGTGCAAGGCTAGCATCAGATGTCTGACTGAGAAAATGCACCTACAATTAGTTTAGCCTTGTCTACTCTGGGGGAAGCGCCTTAAAATGAAGCGCAATGATGTGAGTGCTCCTACTGAACCATCTTATTAACTGGTATGAGACGATTACCGCAGATCAACAGGGCATTTGAAATACATGCGTCTGTGAGGTTATTAGAAATTAATATGTATTCATAATGGAATTGTTTGATTTTCAGATTACCCATAGTTCAAAATGAAATGATAAAAAAAGAAAAGAAAACAAAATGGCGTCCCTAAGCCACAACATGAATCAAGTTTGAACTTAGTGGTTGAGAAATTGGCTCCAATTACCATTGTGTCTATTGACACCCCTGGTTGGTCTGAATCCTATTCGCTGGCATGAGTTGATTTGTTTTTCTCTGATTGTTATTGATGTCCAGAGCTGCTGTGGAATGGAAATGTTTCTCAGAGCCAGAGTTAATGGTCGAAGTGGGAATTGAGTTTCTCTACACAACACTGACCAGACAGAAAGCTTTCCTCGACCGTTAAAACTGTTTGTCAGGAAGAAGAGAGGTGGTTACTGAGTCCAACATGAAAGGGCTTTTTGTTTTTGACCCATGATGAAATCTGAAGTAAGCTCAGTTTCTATTTTTTTGATTGCAAAAGGTAGAAACTGTAGTCCTCCAAATATAGCAAAGACAGTTAATGTCAACTAATATAAAATGATAACTACAATTATCCTTCCCCTGCTGTATGACAAGCGCACCAGCACTTTTCATGTGAAACAGACGTTTAAGCACTTCAAAGCACAGCTTGCTAATTGATGTAGTCAACTTTAGATGAGTCCTTGGCAAGAGGAAGGACCATAACTATCCTTATAACATTAGTACTTGCTGCATGACAGCACATTGTGGGAGGATAAAGCAGCATTTCCTAGATGATTGATTGTTGTGCTCTGGTAGCATGCTGGTGTTGGCATAGGGTGAGCTAGGCCTTTGCTAAAGTTTGAGGGTGTTTTGAGGGATTTACTTTAGGCTACACAAAGCCTGCCCACAAAGGCTGTGTTGACATTGCAGTGATTATAGACAAGTTTTTCCTGAATTTGTGGGGCCTGACATGCAAAAACATTCAAGATGTTGAACATTTAGATGAAAGTATATAGTCCTGTGATAAAGGCCATAGAGAGGTTTGTGTTTAGCTGTGTACTGTTGGCCCACTTTTTACTCTTTAGCCTCCTCTGTACACTTTTATTCTCAGGAGGCCACCCACCACACCATCAATGTCCTAGTTGAGCGGTAGTCTGCCTCAGCACGTCGTGAGAGCAAATTATGGGGGCTACTGTAATTTTTTTTAAATGGTGCGAACGTCAAGCTAGATGCAGGAGGGTCTGGGAGCTAGGCGCAGGAGGGTATGGGAGCTAGGCGCAGGAGGGTCTGAGTTCTAGATGCAGGAGGGTCTGAGTTCTAGATGCAGGAGGGCCTGGGGGCTAGATGCAGGAGGGTCTGGGGGCTAGATGCAGGAGGGTCTGGGGGCCAGATGCAGGAGGGTCTGAGTTCTAGATGCAGGAGGGTCTGAGTTCTAGATGCAGGAGGGCCTGGGGGCTAGATGCAGGAGGGTCTGGGGGCTAGATGCAGGAGGGTCTGGGGGCCAGATGCAGGAGGGTCTGGGGGCTAGATGCAGGAGGGCCTGGGGGCTAGATGCAGGAGGGTCTGGGGGCTAGATGCAGGAGGGCCTGGGGGCTAGATGCAGGAGGGCCTGGGGGCCAGATGTATGAGGGTCTGGGGGCTAGATGCAGGAGGGCCTGGGGGCCAGATGCAGGAGGGTCTGGGGGCTAGATGCAGGAGGGTCTGGGGGCTAGATGCAGGAGGGCCTGGGGGCCAGATGCAGGAGGGCCTGGGGGCTAGATGCAGGAGGGCCTGGGGGCTAGATGCAGGAGGGCCTGGGGGCTAGATGCAGGAGGGCCTGGGGGCTAGATGCAGGAGGGCCTGGGGGCTAGATGCAGGAGGGTCTGGGGGCTAGATGCAGGAGGGTCTGGGGGCCAGATGCAGGAGGGTCTGGGGGCTAGATGCAGGAGGGTCTGGGGGCTAGATGCAGGAGGGCCTGGGGGCTAGATGCAGGAGGGTCTGGGGTCGGTTTTCTCAGATGAGTACAGAATGAAACTTCCAGGAGTCCCAGTAATGACTATTTAATGAGAGTCGGAGAGGAAAGGAGGAAGGGAGGGAATGTTAGAAAAGAGGAGAGAAAGTCAATTTTCTGAAGTCTGAACACCGCCCAGAGCCACGTTTGCTTGAGCTTCAGTTTGCTGTCTCGACTGGTTATTCCGTCAATGTATCAATAGTACACAACCCTTTTAATAAGTGATATTCACCTGGATTCAAATAAAGAAATTATGAGTAATTTCTTTATTTTAATCCAGGTTATTATCACTTTTTAAAGGGTTGTGTAATGTACACACAAAATATAACACTGAAAACAAAGTGATGTTGGGGAATTAAGTTTGTTGAATGGCTGGAGACCAGAACTAGTGACAAAACAACCTTTTTATAATCTTAAGTAGCCTTATATAAATCATTATGAAAGAAATGTGTACTTGTGTTTGAAATAAAAACATTGTATTCTTTCTGTACCTTTTGCAGTCTAATGGACCATTTTGTATAATAACCTCAAACCATCAGTATGGCTTCAAAATAAGCCCCTAGCTAGAAAAACCACCAGAGATGCAACAAAATGGCAAACAATCCAAGCATGGGGTCTTCCTTCTTGCTTGACCTTTGCCATCAGAACAAACAAGAAGGAAGACGTTGCAGCAGGAGGAACACACTCTTCTCAAACTTCGGCCAGGTGCCAAGTTTGTTTTGAGAATGCTGCTTCCTCATAGGCTTTCCCTGGTCTCCCTGCTCATTCATATTTTATTCTGGGTAGCAGAACCAGATTAAGCAGCCCAAAGCGCCTGTGAGAAAGAGCTGTGAGATGCTTCTTCCGGTCATGAGCAGGGTATTATCGCTTAACGCACCTGCTCTAAAGGCCAGACGTCTCATGCCCTATTCAATCCCTGACGGCACCAGCTAACAGAAAAATGTAGAAAAGTTTCAGAATTCAGAGCTCTGGTGCAGAAGGTTAGAATACTAAATGAACATCCCAGCATTCCGTTGATAAACGTCCTCTTTAACTACTTTGGGTTTTGGCTTAAGCTCCTCTGAGAGATTTCTCAAACTCGGTCTCGGTTAAATTTTAGCCAACTGGGCACAGACGTCATTTCAGCGTCTATTTTTGATTTACATTTGGTTGAGCTGTCAACTAACCTGAATTCAATGTGAAATCAACAAAAAATTTCACTCTGTAATTGGATTATGTTAAAAGTTGGGTGACAAAAATACTAAATTTCCTTACACGGATTACTTTTTGCAAATCCAATCAATTTCCCACATTGATTGAACATTATCACTTAGATTTTATTTAGTTGAAATGCCATGGAACAGCGTTGATTCAAACAGTTTTGCCCAGTGGGAGACAGCTTGATGCGCTGAAACTACTCCACCATACAGGGCTCAGCAGGACTGTCTAGGATCTATTATAAATGCATTTGATGCCTCGCCTCTCACTTTGGACTAGAAAATCACATTCTGGTCAAATCAGAGAAGGAGCAGAGATTCCTGAGCGGATATCTAAAACATGAACGACTTTCTGAGGTGTCATCATGTCCAACGTGCACCCTCAATTTGATCAATTTTGAAGATAAATATTGACAAGGTATACAAAGAATAAAAGCAAATATATTGAATTCAATGCCCCCCCCGTCAGTGACCCATAAAACATATGGTTGCACGATCACACTGTTTTAGATTATACTCCTATTGGGGCCTTCCGAGTGGCACAGCGGTCTAAGACCCAAGAGGTGGCACATAATTGGCCCAGTGTCGTATGGGTTAGGGGGAGGTTTGGCCGGCCAGGATGTTCTTGTCCCATCGCGCTCTAGCGACTCCTGTGGCGGGCCGGGTGCGTGCATGCTGACACGGTCGCTGGTTGTACAGTGTTTCCTCTAACACATTGGTGCGGCTGGTGAAGCAGAGATGGTGAAGCAGAGATGGTGAAGCAAGCAGTGTGTCAAGAAGCAGTGCCGCTTGGCAGGGTCATGTTTCGGGGGACGCATGGCTCTCGACCTTCGATTCTCCCAAGTCTGTACGGGAGTAGCAGCGACGGGACAAGACTGTAACTACCAATTTAGATATCACGAAATTGTGGAGAAATAGGGGTAAAAAATAATATATATTATACTCCTGTTACATGTAACATGCTTGTTACAGTGTTCACTTCTTGATGAACACTGTCATTTTCTTTACAGCTACACTTCTACTGTCCACACAACAAAGCTGCCCAAGGAGACCAACGTTGCACTCAATGCTCTGTCCAAGCTGGCAACAGCTCTAACTCAGTATTAGAGCACCCGTTATAGCTCTCTTCGTAGAGTACACAGAGGCTACGTCCCCATTCTCCACCCTACAGAGGCTACCTCCACATTCTCCACCCTACAGGGACTATGTCCCCATTCTCCACCCTACAGGGACTATGTCCCCATTCTCCACAGTACAGGGACTACGTCCCCATTCTCCACCCTACAGGGACTACGTCCCCATTCTCCACCCTACAGGGACTACGTCCCCATTCTCCACCCTACAGGGACTACCTCCCCATTCTCCACCCTACAGGGACTACGTCCCCATTCTCCACCCTACAGGGGCTACGTCCCCATTCTCCACCCTACAGGGACTACGTCCCCATTCTCCACCCTACAAGGGCTACCTCCCGATTCTCCACCCTACAGGGACTACGTCCCCATTCTCTACCCTACAGGGACTACGTCCCCATTCTCCACCCTACAGGGACTACGTCCCCATTCTCCACCCTACAGAGGCTACGTCCCCATTCTCCACCCTACAGGGACTACCTCCCCATTCTCCACCCTACAGAGGCTACCTCCCCATTCTCCACCCTACAGGGACTACGTCCCCATTCTCCACAGTACAGGGACTACGTCCCCATTCTCCACCCTACAGGGGCTACCTCCCCATTCTCCACCCTAGAGGGACTACGTCCCCATTCTCCACCCTAGAGGGACTACGTCCCCATTCTCCACCCTACAGGGACTACGTCCCCATTCTCCACCCTACAGGGGCTACCTCCCCATTCTCCACCCTAGTGGGGCTACGTCCCCATTCTCCACCCTTCTTCAGAAGTATGCACTTGCACATTCCCCATCAATATAATTGGTGTAAGCATTGGCAGGAGTAACTTTCCACAATTGCTAAATCCATTCAAGTAGGTACGCACTTGAGGAGAAGGGTGAAGAATTGGGATGCAGCCTTTGACAGCAGCTCCCACACTCTCTAGTTTGATGTAGGTTAATTACTTCACGCTCTGGCTGGGAAATTAATTAAACGCTTTGCTGTGGCTCCGAACAGACAAAACTCCCCTTGCTTCCCAGAGCACCTACATTTTGCCCCCAGTGTTTTTGTCAGAGCTGCTCTAGCTAAAGAGGAAGCCGCCCCTTCTGACACGCTCTACCTGGGCCAGCTTGGCTGGTGAAGGGGCAAGGATGGTCATTTGTTTGTATACTGGCTGAATCGAGAGCGGGGAGTCGAACAGCAAACTGTTAATTGCAACGCTATCTGCAACGCTATCTGAGTCAAATTTAAATCATTCAAGTACTGTAAGTTGATGATTTGTTTGGTTAAAGGTTCCCTAGATGTGATGGAGAACAGGAGGGGGTGGATGGAATGAGAGGAGAGGGGGTACGAGGAATGAGCAGAGGATTCTCATTGACTGAACCAGTCCAGTAATTACATACACTACAGATGGAGACTTGAGATGTGTCCCAGATGACACGATATTCCCTATGGGCCCTGGTCAAAAATAGTGTACTATATAGGGAATAGGGTGTCATTTGGGACGTACTTTGGATATACAGTGCATTCGGAAAGTATTCAGACCCCTTGACTTTTTCCACATTTTGTTACGTTACAGCCTTATTCTAAAATATATGAAATTGTTGTTTTCCCCCTCATCAATCTACACACAATACCGCATAATGAAAAAGCAAAAACAGGTTTTTAGACATTTTTGAAAATTGATTTAAAAAAAAAATCTATATTGCATTTACATAAGTATTCAGACCCTTTACTCAGTACTTTGTTGAAGCACCTTTGGCAGCGATTACAGTCTTGAATCTTGGGTATGACGCTACAAGTTTGGCACACTAGTATTTGGGGAGTTTCTCCCATTCTTCTCTGCAGATCCTCTTAAGCTCTGTCAGGTTATTGGAGAGCATCGCTGCACAGATATTTTCACGTCTCTCCAGAGATGTTCGATCAGGTTCAAGTCCGGGATCTGGCTGGGCCACTCAAGGACATTCAGAGACTTGTCCCGATGCCACTCCTGGTTGTCTTGGCTGTGTGCTTACGGTCATTGTCTTGTTGGAAGGTGAACCTGTCAGGTTTTGGCCAAGACTGTTCGGGTTTTGGTCACTAGATGTCCCCATTGCACCTTTTTTGTACCTTTTGTTTTTTCTTGCTCTTATTATTGTTTGCACCTGTGGGTCGTTCCCTTGTTAGTATTTAAACCCTGTGTGTTCCTCAGTTCCTTGCTCAGTGTTTGTAAGTTAGCACCCAGCCCCAGCCCAAGCCTTGTTTTATACAGATATTTCTCTTGTTGGATTTTCCAGAGGTTCTCTGGTTTAGTTCTTGTGTATTATTTGAGTAGTCTTTTGAGGTTTGTTTTTCCCTGCTGTTTTTTACCACTTTGTGGAGTTTCTTTTGTATTTTGGAGGATTTCCATTTTGTGCCTCTTGGCTTTATTTTTGGACATTGTGGATTTAGTTTCTTTGCCTGAAGATTTTGTTCTTTAATTAAACCACCATCTCTAGTACTGCTGTGTCTGCCTCATCTTCTGGGTTCTGACGATTATTAGTGACTGTTTCTCGCACCGGGTTTTGACAGAAACACTGAGCCATTATAATGAACCCAGAGGCAGCCAGTACCCAGGATTTTTTTTCCATGCTGTCCCACCACGGGGGGACTGTCCAACGCCACGAAGCTGCTCTGGTTCAGCAAGAGGCCTTAATGGCTAGACATTCTCAACTTCTGTCAGAGATGCTGACTTCCATAAAGCAGATTTCGGATCGACTTTCCCCGGCAACCGCTTCTGCTCCAGTTCATCCGATTCAAGTGCCCCTGGCAGTTAACCCCCTGGCTGAACCTCGTCTGCCGCCTCCCCAACGGTTCTCAGGGGATCCGAGTGTTTGTAAGGGGTTTTTCACCCAATGTTCTCTCTCCTTTGAGCTGCAACCATCGTCGTTTCCCACCGACCGGTCCAAGATAGCATATATCATCACCCTGCTGTCGGAAAAAGCCCTAGCCTGGGCTACTGCTGTGTGGGATGCCCAAAGTCCCTGCTGTGCCAGCTACTCTACCTTTGCTGAAGAATTCAAGCGAGTGTTTCAAGGTCCTACCAACGGCCCTGACTCAGCCAAACAGCTCCTGACTCTCCGCCAAGGTCGGCGCAGCGTGACGGACTATGCCATCCAGTTCCGCACTGTGGCAGCAGCAAGTGGCTGGAACGACGAGGCGCTCACAGTGTGTTTTTTGAAGGGTCTTTCTGACACCATCCAAGATGAACTGGCCACTCGGGAACCACCGGACAACCTCGAGTCCCTGATCAAGTTGGCTTCACGCATAGACCAGCGTCTGAGAGAGAGAGAACTCAACCGTAGACCGCTCACCCTAGCTCCTATCGGTTCCAGCTCCGAGTCTCCACCTTTATCCTCGCTGGCTCCACCAGAACCCATGCAGGTTGGACGCATCTCCCAGGCTGAGAGAGACCGCCGGATGAGGGAGCGATGCTGTCTATATTGCGGCAAACCGGGCCATTTCCGCTCTACGTGTCCCGGGCTCCAGGGAAACGCACTCTCCCGTGCAGGCCTGGGAGGACTGTAACGGGAAACATAACCTCCTCCCATCCATCCAACTCCCGCCTGCTCATTCCAGTTACCCTTTCCTGGGACGACCACGAGTTTTCTCTTCAAGCCTTGGTAGACTCTGGAGCCGCAGGTAACTTCATGGATGGGGTCTGGGCGAAGGAGAATGGCGTTCCTTCTGAACCTCTAAGTGACCCCATAAGGGTTACTACGTTGGATAGAAGCCCTTTGGGATCTGGACTTGTCACTCGTGCCACTACCCCCTTGCGACTTTCAGTTTCCCAACACCAGGAAGTGATGAACTTTCATCTGATCTCCTGTTCCGAGTTCCCTCTCGTCCTTGGTTATCCCTGGCTTCACAGCCATAACCCTCACATCGACTGGTCTGTGGGCACTATCAAGCAGTGGGGTCCTACGTGCCAAGCCACTTGTATCTTCCCGAGTTCCCAGAGTTCCCCTTCCGAGTCTCTAGAATCCATCGACCTGTCCCGAGTTCCCGAGTGTTACCATGACCTCAAACTGGTATTTAGCAAACAGAGGGCCACCAAACTACCACCCCATAGACCTTACGATTGCACCATCGACCTGTTTCCGGGGACCTGCCCTCCCAGGGGTCGGATCTTTTCCCTTTCTCTTCCCGAACGAGCTGCTATGGATACCTACATCAAGGACGCTCTGGCAGCAGGCCTCATGCGTCCATCTACCTCGCCGGCGGGAGCAGGGTTTTTCTTTGTGGCCAAGAAAGACGGTGGATTACGACCTTGCATTGACTACCGGGGACTCAATGCCATAACCGTCCGTAACCGCTACCCGCTACCCCTTATGGCTACAGCCTTTGAGCTGCTCCAGGAAGCAGTTGTCTTCACTAAGCTTGACCTGCGGAACGCATACCATCTTGTGCGGATCAAACCCGGGGACGAGTGGAAGACCGCTTTCAACACGCCTACTGGTCACTACGAATACTCGGTGATGACCTTCGGTTTGACCAACGCCCCGGCTGTGTTCCAAGCGCTCATAAACGATGTGCTTAGGGATATGCTTAACATCTTCGTGTTTGTTTACTTGGATGACATCCTCATCTTTTCGAGCTCCCTTCAAGAACACACTAAGCATGTCAGACAAGTGCTCAAACGCCTCCTAGACAGCCATTTGTACGTTAAGCCGGAAAAGTGTGAATTCCATTCCTCTCGAGTACAATTCCTGGGATTTATAGTGGAACCCGGTCGAGTCCAGATGGACCCCAAGAAGGTAGGGGCGGTAGCGGATTGGCCCACCCCCAAGTCCGTTAAGGAAGTTCAGCGTTTCCTGGGCTTCACCAACTTTTATCGCAAGTTCATCAAGAACTTCAGCTCGGTTGCAGCCCCTCTCTCAGCTGTAACCAAGGGTGGCAACACAAGGTTTCTGTGGGGAAGAGAGGCTGAGACGGCCTTCCAAGGACTCAAGCAGCGCATCCTCTCTGCTCCCATCCTGACACTACCAACGGCGGATGAACCTTTTGTGGTGGAGGTAGACGCATCAGAGGTTGGGGTTGGAGCTGTCCTGTCTCAGAGGGGTGAAGACAAGAAGCTTCATCCTTGCGCCTTCTTCTCTCACCGGCTTACCCCGGCCTAGAGGAATTACGATGTGGGGGATCGTGAACTCCTAGCGGTTAAGATGGCATTGAAGGAATGGAGACACTGGCTCGAGGGGGCTTCTCAACCGTTTCAAGTGCTTACGGACCACAAAAATCTGGAGTATATCCAGCAGGCGAAGCGGTTGAACTCCAGACAAGCTCGATGGTCTCTTTTCTTCAGCCGATTTCAGTTTATCCTCACCTATAGACCCGGGTCGAAGAATCTCAAACCGGACGCCTTGTCACGAATCTACTCTCCTGCCATTCGAGAAGATACTGACATGACTGTCCTTCCGGCCGCTAAGATCGTGGCTCCGATCTCGTGGCAAGTGGAGGATACCGTGAAACAAGCTCAAGCCATCGAACCGGGTCCTGGAGGAGGTCCGGCCAATCGGTTGTTTGTTCCCAAGGCAGCAAGGTCCCAAGTCCTTCTGTGGGGGCACTCCTCTCGCCTCACCTGTCACCCGGGCGTAGGTCGCACCTTGGAGTTCATCCAGCGTAAGTTCTGGTGGCCCACCATAAAGGACGACGTTGCCACTTTCGTCAAGGCCTGTTCCGTGTGCTGCCAGGGCAAATCTTCTCACCTCCGCCCTCAAGGACTCCTTCACCCTTTATCTATTCCCCACCGACCCTGGTCCCATATCTCGTTGGACTTTATTACTGGCCTTCCTCCGTCCCATGGTAATACTACGATCCTAGTCATCATCGACAGGTTTTCTAAGGCGGCCAGGTTTGTTCCCTTGACCAAATTACCTTCTGCCAAGGAAACAGCTGAGTTGGTGATTAACCATGTGTTCCGAGTCTTTGGCATTCCGCAAGATATGGTTTCCGACAGAGGTCCCCAGTTCGCCTCAAGGTTTTGGAAGGCCTTCTGCCAACTCATAGGGGCCACGGCCAGTTTATCTTCAGGGTACCATCCGGAGTCCAATGGCCAAACTGAGAGGATGAATCAGGAGCTGGAAACCACCCTCAGATGTATGGTTTCCAACAACCCGTCCACATGGTCATCCTTCATTGTTTGGGCCGAGTACGCGCACAACACCTTGTGCTCCTCCTCCACTGGTGTATCCCCGCATGAGTGTCAGTTTGGCTATGCTCCTCTATTGTTCCCGGACCAGGAGGCAGAAGTCAGAGTGCCTTCAGCCTCGAGGTTCATCAGACGCTGTCGGCTTACGTGGAAGAAGGCACGTCTTAATCTTCTGCGTTCCTCTCAGCAGTACCAACGACAAGCCAACAGACGTCGCCGTCCCGCTCCTACCCTGTACCCCGGCCAGAGAGTATGGCTCTCAACAAAGAACTTACCACTACGGGTGGAGTCTCGCAAGCTGTCCCAGAGATTCATCGGTCCCTTTAAGATTGCCAGGAGAGTCAATCCCGTTACTTTTCGCCTGCACTTACCCAGATCCCTTAAGATCAATCCGACATTTCACATTTCTTTATTAAAACCTGTTGTTTTTTCTCCCCTTATCCCGGCAGGCAGACCTCCCCCTCCGCCCCGTGTCATCGGTGGCCAGTCGGCTTATACCGTCCACCGGATACTGGATTCCCGCCGGGTGCAGCGGTCCTGGCAGTATCTGGTGGACTGGGAAGGCTACGGTCCCGAGGAGCGCTCCTGGGTTCCTGCCAAGGACATACTGGACCCTGACCTCATTCGTCAGTTCAGGACCCTCCACCCTGAGAAGGCTGGTAGGAACGTCAGGAGCCGTTCCTAGGAGGGGGATTCTGTCAGGTTTTGGCCAAGACTGTTCGGGTTTTGGTCACTAGATGTCCCCATTGCACCTTTTTTGTACCTTTTGTTTTTTCTTGCTCTTATTATTGTTTGCACCTGTGGGTCGTTCCCTTGTTAGTATTTAAACCCTGTGTGTTCCTCAGTTCCTTGCTCAGTGTTTGTAAGTTAGCACCCAGCCCCAGCCCAAGCCTTGTTTTATACAGATATTTCTCTTGTTGGATTTTCCAGAGGTTCTCTGGTTTAGTTCTTGTGTATTATTTGAGTAGTCTTTTGAGGTTTGTTTTTCCCTGCTGTTTTTTACCACTTTGTGGAGTTTCTTTTGTATTTTGGAGGATTTCCATTTTGTGCCTCTTGGCTTTATTTTTGGACATTGTGGATTTAGTTTCTTTGCCTGAAGATTTTGTTCTTTAATTAAACCACCATCTCTAGTACTGCTGTGTCTGCCTCATCTTCTGGGTTCTGACGATTATTAGTGACTGTTTCTCGCACCGGGTTTTGACAGAACCTTCGCCCCAGTCTGAGGTCCTGACCACTCTGGAGCAGGTTTTCATCAAGGATCTCTCTGTACTTTGCTCTATTCGTGTTTCCCTCAAGCCTGACTAGTCCTCCAGTTCCTGACGCTGGAAAACATACCAACAGCATGATGCTACCACCACCATGCTTCACTGTAGGGATGGTGCCAGGTTTCCTCCAGATGTGACGCTTGACATTCAGGCCAAAGTGTTCAATCTTGGTTTCATCAGACCAGAGAATCTTGTTTCTCATGGTCTGAGTCCTTTACGTGTTTTCAGCAAACTGCAAGCGAGCTGTCATGTGCCTTTTACTGAGGAGCGGCTTCCGTCTGGCCACTCTACCATAAATGCCTGATTGGTGGAGTGCTGCAGAGATGGTTGTCCATCTGGAAGTTTTTCCCATCTCCACAGAGGAACTCTGGAGGACCATTGGGTTCTTGGTCACCTCCCGGACCAAGGTCCTTCTACCCTGATTGTCAGTTTTAGCTGGGAAGCCAGTTCTAGGAAGAGTCTTGGTGGTTCCAAAAGTCTTCCAATTAAGAATGATGGAGGCCACTGTATTATTGTGGACATTCAATGCTGCAGAAATTTGTTGGTACCCTTTCCCAGATCTGTGCTTCGACACAATCCCGGACAATTACTTTGACCTCATGGCTTGGTTTTTGCTCTGAAATGCACACCTTATATAGACAGGTGTGTGTCTTTCCAAATCATGTCCAATGAATTGAATTTACCATCGGTGGACTCTAAGTTGTAGAGTGGAAACAGGATGCACCTGAGCTCAATTTCGAGTCTTATAGCAAAGGGTCTGAATAGTTATGTAAATAAGCTTTTTCTGTTTTTTGTTTTTAATACATTTGCAAAAAAATCGAAAAAACTGTTTTTGCTTTGTCATTATGGGGAATTGTGTGTAGATTGAGGATAAAAAATAAATAAATCTATTTTAGAATAAGATTGTAACAAAGCAAAATGTGGAAAAAGTCAAGGGGTTTGAATACTTTCCGAATGCACTATACAGACATACAATGTGTTTGTTTCCCTCTTGACTGATGATCAAGTCATACAGCAGCACTGGTAATAATTGTGCAACTAGCCGACAGCATATTTTGCAAATGAGATGTCGCATTTCTAGTTATCGGGAGCACAAATGATGCAGTCTACACATTATGAATACTCACTTAATTTTCCTCTATTTTCAATGCATACATCCCGTGTCCCTCCATGCAATGTGAGACAGCATGTAGTCATTGGGGAAACATATTTTTTGTCCCTTGGAAATGAACTGTATGAATCATACACATCTCAAGTTGGTGCATGAGCATTTAGGTCACAGACGCGTCTTTGGTTAAATCAGATTTGGTCGCCTGCAGCCACAAGTGTCTCTATTCTATTGTGGGATACAACACCCACTCTGAGGGGACTGCAAAATGTGGAGATTCCTTGTTGTGCGACACACGAACACACACATTTTCATAACATAAACAGATGCAAACAGCTTATAGTAACACATTTGCCTTGACACAGCCACATCTTCTGTAATGAACAATGATCTATTGATGATTTTCATCACCACCATCACCATCTCCACCGCCATCCTTCTTTTTCTTCTCAAATCTCTGGATTTCATACCTCAAACGACCCACCGTGTTTTGATTACATCAGTGGTACCCACCACCTGGTGCTGCTGTCTTAAGGCAGACACCTTCAAATACCAAATACCCAAAACAACCAGCCATCTTCCGTCCCTGTGTCTATATTTGTATTTAATGATGTGGTTGCCGAGGCTTGGAAGATTTGCGTTTGAAAAATACGTTGGTGAATCCCTTTCTTTGCCGTATTTTTTTTTTTTTACTTGAAGTTTTCATCTTAGCTCGCTTTAAGATGGGTGACTCAGAGATAGTTACACCTTCCTCTCTTTCCCCCTCCTCCCTCCCTCCTCCCCACTCCTAGAACTTCAATAGGCCTTGGAGCGAAATCTGTGTGTAGAGGTACTTGCAGGGCTCTCTGCTTGAGGCAGCCTTTGAGCTCTACTTCATACTGCTGCCGAGACCCTGTAGTGCATTTCTCCTCTTTTTCTCTTTTTTGCAAGCAGTCATGTCTGTTTGCAATATTACGACCACGAAGTTACAGCAAACAACGAACACTGTTTTTTCCCCCTCTGACATCATTGCACGTGAGATAGAAGAGCACAATATGGGATGGTTGCCGTTTTACGGGCTCCAAACCAGCTATGCTATTTATTTATTTATTTTCCGCATTGTTTGTAACTTATTTCTTTACTTATTTTGTACCTAATGTTGCTTCTACCGTCTCGTATGACCGAAATAACTTCTGGACATCAGAACAGCGATTTTTCACCTTCGAACTGGGCAAAGATTTTTTCTATAACTAGTCCAACGCGATCCACCTAAACAGGTGGATCCCAAACAAATCTACCGCTTGGTATTTCATCCTTGTTTCTCTCCATTCTTTGAGAGACAGAGTGTCACACATTGAAATGGTAATGCTAGGATATTTTTTTAGCAGATCTATGCCTTGTCCAGGATACTTGCTACTCTGCATGGCATTGTTTCTGGTGCACATTGACTTGCCTATAGTCTCCATAATGAATACAAACTGCGGCGCACAATTGAATAAAACAGTAGCAACGTAGACTCCAATCCAATAAGCGGGAATAAATGGAGCTTTTGTACGAGGCCAGGTGAGTGTATCTAATCCCCTTAACATCCACATACTTTTATTTTCTGCAAACTGGCTGGAGAAATGTAGGCCACCCAAATGTCTCTGTGTCCTAATCAGATCAAATTAACAAAATGTTTATGAATGTCTGTCTGTTGTTTAAAGCTGCTTTGTGTGTGGGGACTGGGGGCAGGATGATACAGGTTTTCAGAGAATGTTTCCCAAATGGCACCCTATTCCTTATGAATACCATAGGGCTCTGGTCAAAAGTAGTGCACTATGTAGGGAATAGGGTGCCATTTGGGACACAGCAAGGGGCTTTAATTACTGAATCTCTTGTTAAATGCACGACATTTGGAATTACATAGGAAATAAAAGGATCGCCTGCAGATATTAGCGTCTGTCTAATTCTGTCTTGAACAAAATAGTATTAATTTATTTGGCTCTCTTTTTGGGGAATTGAGCTACTTAAACGGGCAATCTGGGATCACCTCTTTATAACTTATTTAAAAGTTTAAAAAATTCCAATCCCAGATTGCCCTTTAAGGAAATGATAACTAACTTGATGTGGTTGAGATATGTTGATTGCTCTATCACCGCCACAATGAGCATCTAGTACTTTTTCTATTTCTGTATTTTTGCTTGAAAGAAATGAATTTGTAGGACAGTGATGACAATCTAACTAAATCTAACTCTGGAACAGCTGTGCCTACCCACCTCAGGAACACACAATTTAGAAATGTGAATTATAGAAGATACCATTTTTGTGTGTTGGCTGTTCCCATTACTTCTAAACAAATTTAGATTGACGACATGACTGCAAAGCCCACCAGGAGCCATAGTATTGGGCCTCTTGTCTCGTGAGTTAGAAATAGCATAATTAAATATGGTTAGTAGGAAAATGAGGCACAGGACCTCGATAACCAAAGAATGTATGACGAAGGTGGTGTTCAAGATGTAAAAACACTACAAGTTTAAAATAATTCAGCAGATTCATGAGGGTCGTCTGTTACCGTGTTGCTTGCTAGCTGGCTCCGTACACACACAGTTTGCACAACTGATGTACAACACATTTGACACAACTGTTTTGATACAACAGAGTTTGTCTGCACAAAAATGTTTACACAATGATTGTCGAGACACAGACCGCGCAATAGTTGTGTAATAACTTTTGTGCAGACAAACTCTCTGTTGTATCCCCAAATATCTGTTGTATCCCAACTGTTGTGTCAAATGTGTTGTACATCAGTTGTACAACCTGAGTTTGTACGGGGCCTGGTTATTTTGCAGCAGGGAGTTAGGAGGGAGGAAAGGAACGTATTGGAACAATAACCAGGCAAACACTGGTGATGTCTCCCCCGGCACCCGTTCCAACCACCCAACCATTCTCTACCCTCTCGTCTCTATGGCAACCATCGTCTTTTAAAGGCTCCCAAACCCTGGATTTAATTTGTATCTGGCAGTTACATGGCTGCCGGTCCAACTGTGTGTAACCGAGTAAATGGGTCTTTCGATGCTTTGGTCTGTGAAGAAGTAGCAGCAACATTTGTAAAGTTGGACCAATTCTTCTTCTTCAAAAACATTTTTTTTTATCTCGTCTTCTGTAGTAATGATCATCATCTGACGCACTGAACCAGCCTGCATCAATTATTCATGTTAACCTCTGAGTAATACAAGGTTGCCCTCACGTTGAATCACCAACACGGAGGAGATTTAAACCTATGCATCCCAAATAGACCCTTATTCCCGATGTAGTGTAGTACTTTTGACCAGGGCCCATAGGCCCATTTGGGATACACCCTATTACTTTTCTGCACCCCGTGTTTGGAAGCAGATCTACATAGGATGGTGACTGTGGTTGACTGGATTTGGAAAACACCAATGCGTTTTCAATTGAATCTATTGCAGTCAAATGATCAATTGCCAGTTATTGCTGTATCTCTTACAAGCTCTAGTTGAGTGGTGGAGTGGTGAGGTGTATAACATGTATCCCCATACAAGCTTCTCTTCTCAGGATCGATATAAAGGGGAATGTTGGGCCTTATCGAGCAGCAGTTTGGAATCTGTGTTTTTGAAGTTTCTCTTGCTCTCTGTAGGAGCCAGCTGTTGAAGAAGAGATTGTGTAATTCTGCCCCGCTCGTTCTGCTTCCACTCTGGCAGCCATGATGGAGCCATCCTGAGATGGATGTGGAATAAAGCCCCCCCCCCCGACAGGCTCAACAAATGAGACCCGGCGAGAGCCAAGATGTAATAAATAAGATCAATTTGACAACATACACTGAACTGTTATAGCTTTGTCTCAATGATTTGGCTGAGGTTGATCTATGTGCA
This sequence comes from Salvelinus alpinus, assembly GCF_045679555.1. Classification (NCBI taxonomy): domain Eukaryota; kingdom Metazoa; phylum Chordata; class Actinopteri; order Salmoniformes; family Salmonidae; genus Salvelinus; species Salvelinus alpinus. The sequence goes on along the minus strand of NC_092089.1, from coordinate 80,542,691 downwards.
GCTGTACATGTGTGTTGATTCAATTTGGCATTGTCTGGATCTCACAGGTGAGAGTCATACCTTCGCTGTGGCATTCTCCAGGATGATACGTTCCCACAGAAGTCCTGGGGTCACTGACGCCAGGAGAGGTGTGACAACTAATGAAAACTTCAATTGACTAAATTAATGTTACTGTGTGAATTAAATTAAATCATGTTAGGTTTGTTTCAAGAGCTTATAAAGAGCTGCACATTTGTAAACTGTATATCTTATAGCATTGTATGTTTTCTGGTTGATGTATTATTAAAGTGAATGGATTGAAATTGTATGCTGGGTTGACTGGTTATCAGGCACATTCCACATTCAAATTAAATTGATTAGATTATAATCTGGGTGTGTTGTTCCAGCCCTATGTTCTCACTAGAAAAGTGCAAAGAGATGTTAATTCAGGTTCGGGGTGCGTTGCCGCTTGAATTTGGAAACATGAGGTGCTGGAGACGGATGAATGGCACAACAATGGAACTCAGGATCTCGTCACGGTATCTCTGTGCATTCAAATTGCCATCGGGTTCGTTGTCTGTAGCTTGTGGCTGCCCATAATAACCCCACCGCCACCATGGGGCACTCTGTTCACAGCATTGACATCAGCAAACCGCTTGCCAACACAACGCCATACACGCTGTCTGCCATCTGCCCGGTACAGTTTGCGGTTGTGAGGCCGGTTGGATGTACTGCCAAATAATCTAAAAAGACATAGGAGGCGGCTTATAGTAGAGAAATGAACAATTATTTGGTAACAGCTCTGGTGGACATTCCTGCAGTCATCATGACAATTGTACGCTCCCTCAAAACTCGAGACATCTGTGCATTGTGTTGTGTGACAAAACTGCACATTTTAGAGTGGCCTTTTATTATCCCCAGCACAAGGTGCACCTGTGTAATGATCATACAATTTAATCAGCTTCTTGATATGCCACACCTGTCAGGTTGATGGATTATCTTGGCAAAAGAGAAGTGCCACACTAACAGGGATGTAAACAAATTTGGTTATAACATTTTAGAGAAATAAGCTTTTTGGGTGTATGGAAAATACCTGGGATCTTTTCTTTCCGCTCATGAAACATGGGATCAACACTTTACATGTTGCGTTTTATATTTTTGTTCTGTATAGATAGCATTGATAAGACTAAAAGGCATGGAGTGTAAAATTATTTCACATTATCGAGTTAGCATTGCTCATTGTATATACTGATCTTATAAGATAATACGATAATAGGAATGGATTGTACAATTATTTCACATTGTTCAAATTAACTTCCATACAATGTGAAAAACGGAAAGAGGAAAACAAGAGAACTGAGGATATTAGCTAAATAATTAGCTTTTCTCCTAGATTGTTATGCTCCCTCTGAGATGCATGTTCAGGTAGCTAATGAAATAGTCAACACAATGACAGCTTTATGGTATCTAATTCTAGTTTGATCTGCTCCATTATAAATACATTTCTCTCAACTGCCAAGGGGAAAGGCTGCATTTTAAGAATTTTCCATGTCAGAAATGAGGGAGCAATTGACTGAATATGTAAAAGACGAGCTTCAAAAGTTCAGCACTCAGGTTGGGCCCGTTTATTTTGGATGGATTCGCAGCAGTGTTTATCCTCATTACCTCTCTGTCTCGTACCCTATCCCTAATGAATCCCTAATGAATCATTAATGATTAACACAACCTTAAAGTGATTTGATAGCCGCTACTATCCCTTCAATGCACCGTAAAGCCACTACAAGGATTCAGCTGTCAGGAGTTGAGTGGTGCTTTACATTGAAGTGAGGTCGCCCGACAGCTTGTTGTTAGACTGGATGAGAGGTTATGTACACTAGTCCATATATCACCACACATAAGGTTATTGTCGCACCCTGATCTGTTTCACCTATCCTTGTGATTGTCTCCACCCCGCTCCAGGTGTCGCCCATCTTCCCCTTTATCTCCTGTGTATTTATACCTGTGTTCTCTGTTTGTCCGTTGCCAGTTCGTCTTGTTTGTCAAGTCAACTAGTGTTTTTGTTCTCAGTTCCTGCTTTTCCAGTCTCTCCTTTTTCTTGCCCTCCTGGTTTTGACCCTTGCCTGTCGTAACTCTGAGCTCGCCTGTCTGACTGCTCTGCCTGCCCCTGAGCCTGCCTGCTGACCTGTACCTTTGCCCCACCTCAGGAGAGTTGACCTCTGCCTACCCTGACCCTGAGCCTGCCTGCCGTCTGGTACCGTTGCCCCACCTCTGGTTTACTGACCCCTGCCTACCCTGCCCCTGAGCCTGCCTGCCGTCTGGTACCGTTGCCCCACCTCTGGTTTACTGACCCCTGCCTGCCTTGATCTGTCTATTGCTTGCCCCTGTTGGAATATTAAACCATTGTCAATTTGGCGTGTCTGTACCTTGGTTCCTGATAGTTATGTACACTAGTCCATATATCACCACACATAAGGTTATGTACACTAGTCCATATACAGTAGCACCACACATAAGTCACGGACAGCTTTTTATAAAACATCTATATCTGTTTGAAGGTGGCAAAAAATAGGCTTATGAGCCCTTGTAAAGGAGATTGGACGAGAAGAGGCCCTTAGAGTTTGAGGTTGTGTGTGTGGGGGGGTTTGTGTGTGTGTATATCAGTGTGTCTGTGTCTGGGGTTGGGTGGGTGTGTGTGTGTGTGTGTGTGATTGTTTCTGGGGGGGGGGGTGCCTAGTCAGTTGCACAACTGAATGCATGCAACCGAAATGTGTCTTCCGCATTTAACCCAACACCTCTGAATCAGAGAGGTGCGGGGGGTGCGACGTCCACATCATCATTGCCCGGGGAGCAGTTGTTGTTGCATGACAGACTAGTCTTCAAATATCTGGAGCCAATATGATCCTGTTGTTGGCAGAGGATCTTTCACCTTACAGAGACTGCCCTCTTAAAATATTCACACTGTAGAACATTAAATATGGATGGAAACTGTTAAACAACACAATGGAACACTGTATCTATGTGTTTGTTGGTGGGTGAGTGAGTGAGTGGGCGGGATGGATTTTTGCTGCCCTAGTGATAGAGATGCTATTCCATTTCCATTGCGGTGCTGCAGAGTAGACTTTCTCCCCTGTGCGGCCTCCACAATTACTGTTCTCTCTCCCTGACACGCTCACTTTATCTGCTTCTAATTCATTCTGAATCAGCTGGTCAGCAAGGAACCCACCCCCCCACCTCTCCCATCCCCTGGTTAAGTAACCTCCGAGTGACTCCCCAACACACACACACACACACACACACACATACACGAGACATACTATGCTGAGAGTCTAGGACGTTAGGAACGAGTCTGGCAGCAGGAAGTTCAACTAGTCTGGCAGCAGGAAGTTAAATTGGTCTGGAAGCAGGAAGTTAAACTGGTCTGGAAGCAGGAAGTTAAACTGGTCTGGCAGCAGGAATTTAAACTGGTCTGGCAGCAGGAATTTAAACTGGTCTGGCAGCAAGAAGTTAAACTGGTCTGGCAGGAGGAAGTTAAATTAGAATGGCAGGTTGAATTTAAGCTAGTCTGGCAGGAGGAAGTTAAACTAGTCTGGCAGGAGGAAGTTAAATTAGACTGGCAGCAAGGAACTGGTCGAAGTTGGAGTTAAAACATTGTTTAATGTTAAGGTGGAGTGAAACAACACCATTTGAGAATCCAATGGTCTTGTATAACCATGCTCCATATAGTACATTGGCACAGCGAACACCGTCATACTGCAACAGTATTGCAACAGATTTAAAAATCTGGTGCTGCTGTACAATTGTTTTTGCTGTCTTTTCTTCTTCAGAGACTGAGGCTGGGAACAACAAAGTAGAATCCCTGATGGGCAGGCCAGGTTTGAGGCTTAGAACAGCTCGTTCTAGTTGAGCTGTACAACATTGCATGACAGGCTAGTCTTTCACATATCTGGAGCCAATATGATCCTATTGTTGGCAGAGGATCGTTCACCTTGCAGAGGCTGTCCTCTTAAAATATTCACACTATAGAACATCAAATATGGATGGAACCTGTTAAACAACACAATGAAACAGTATCTGGCTGTAGCAATTTTTTCTCACTTGGTCTTCACTCTTAGCAAAGTACTAAAGATGCATTGTCATTGTGTATTCAGCTATGCTGGCGCTACCAAAGATCTGAGCCTTTCAAAAAAGGAAAAATTACAGAAACACGCAAAGATGACCACAACAATGAGCTAGCTATTCAGTTCATTTCATGGTTTATTTCATGGTTCTCTTTAATTAATTAAAGGCTAAATGTGCTTCCCAAATGGCACCCTATTAGTGCACTACTTTTGACCAGGGTTTGGCACTTTCCTTTGTGTTGTATAATACTTCAGCCTCGTCATAATTTTCCTGCATTGAGCCAGAAAGCTTATATTTTCCTTAATCAGCTCCGAGCAGTATGCAGCTGTGAATAAATATCCGCTAATTGAGTTATTTTGCTTAATTCTGTTTCATTTGGAATCTCATCAGTCCTAACTGACTCCCGCTGACTCCCACTCGTTGATGAGAGAATTAGATTGAACCGGGAGAGTAAAACCCGCTGTATAATCACAAGATGTGGGGCTACCAATTAAAAAGGATAATCATCTCCGAAGCTCGTTCTATTACGCCCATACAGAATAGAGATTGGAATGCCCCCATATTGAATAATATTCCATATATTTATAATTCACCATAAATTCCCCAATCTAATAGCCTGTAACCTTGATGGGGCGGTGGAGTCATTTACCTTCCATAATGGAAATAATGGAAATACACCACATTTCCAAGATCTGTAATTCATACACTAACAATGTTCTGGTTTTCATTACACCCTGTTGGCACATGCTTATTCCCTGACTGGTGGAATCCATAGTCTTGTTAGGATTATGAGGGGATCTGATAATTGTATTCTAATGATATTATCTCACAATTAAAAAAAACACACCCTTAACTCTGCAAACCTCACACTGAAGTCTAACTGGCCCTTTCACCAGATGCTTTCTAGGAGGGGTGTATATAAATAGGCTACATGTAAAAGTGGCCTGTGGTGCAGCACCGAGCGAAAGGCGGTCTGGGAAAGGTTGTAGCCGGGGCTAGACAGTGATAAATGGGGCGTGTCTGGAGCTATCAGGGCTGATGGCAAGATTCCGAGGCGTCTCGCAGCCCCCATTCTCGACGTCCCACCGCTCTTTGAGGAGCGTCGGACAAAGAGGCGGGCAGACGAGCAGAACGAGCGACCGCCCCTTTAACTCAATGGCATATTGGAGACGCAAGCAGATAGAGCGGAGGGGCTGGTCACCGCTGATAAAGGCTGGGGGTGTCCTTGAGAGGAGAGGAGAGAGGATAAACAACTGGAGGTGATCTTACCTTAGAGGGCACTGAGAGGGGGCACTGTGTGGAAGTGTGTGTGTGTGTGGTGGGGTCTGTGTGTCCGTGACAGTGGGACGGTGGAGTTGTCACTTTGTCAACAAAGCAGCATTACAGAATTATTAACCCCAGTTTGGGAAGATATATAAAGTTTGGGAATATATCATGTGATCTGTGCATTTGAACAACAGCATAACTAACTTTTTATTTTGCATGTAATAACAGAATCACCACTGCTGCACATGCTGCCACTTTTTTGATTACCAAAAGTTATATTTTTAGAATGAGCAGCACTCAGCCAGCTCACGAGAGCATTGGTAACACAAGGAAAACGCAACAAGCACAGATGCGACATGTGAAAGCAAATGATCTACCTGGAAGTAGCTAGCTAGCATCATGCCACAAGCACGATGAGCTCACCAGTAACTTTAGTTGGACTTGATTGGCATGTGAGCTAGCAAGCTACAGTGCCTTCAGAAAGTATTCACACATTTTGTTGTGCTATTGCCTGAATTTAAAATGGATTCAATGGAAATGTTTTGTCACTGGCCTACTGTACACACAATACCCAACAACATTGTAGTTACTCCACAAAAATAACCTAATTGACAGAGTGAAAAGAAGAAAGCCTGTACAGAATAAAAATATTCCAAAGCATGCATCTGGTTTGCAATACACTTTTTGTCCTGAATACAAAGTGTTATGTTTGGGGCAAATCTATGTAAAGGTGTCTGTGTGTAGCTGGTGAGATGAGTCAGGCGCAGAACAGCAGATATGAGTAATAAAATACTTGACTCAAAATGTCAAACATAACACGTAATATACACGGCCACACAATACGGACCACAATACAACAAACAATCACTCACAAATACAACATGCAGAACAGGGTGTCACGTTCCTGACCTGTTTTCTGTTAGTTTTTGTATGTGTTAGTTGGTCAGGACGTGAGTTTGGGTGGGCAGTCTATGTTTTGTGTTTCTATGTTGGTTTGGGGACCTAATATGGTTCTCAATTAGAGGCAGGTGGTTTTCATCTCCTCTGATTGAGAATCATATTAAGGTAGGTGGGGTCACATTGTTTGTCGTGGGTGGTTGTCTCCTGTGTTAGTGTCTGTCTATGTTGCACCATACGGGACTGTTTCGGTTTGTTTGTTCATTTTGTTCGTTCGGTTTTTATGTAGTCATTTCCCTGTTCGTGCGTTCTTCGTGTTACATGTAAGTTCTTACGTCCAGGTTTGTCTACATTCGTTTTGTTTTTTTGTTAGTTAATTCAAGTATAGTTCGTTTTTTGTCTTCGTTGTTTTGTCGTGTCTAAATAAATATCATGTCTAAGTATCACGCTGCGTCTTGGTTCAATCCATGCTCCTCCTCTTCGGATGAAGAGGAGGAGGAGAACCGTTACAGAACCACCCACGACAAACAATGTGACAACACCTACCTTAATATGATTCTCAATCAGAGGAGATGAAAACCACCTGCCTCTAATTGAGAACCATATTAGGTACCCATTAACCAACATAGAAACAGAAAACATAGACTGCCCACCCAAACTCACGTCCTGACCAACTAACACATACAAAAACTAACAGAAAACAGGTCAGGAACGTGACACAGGGGGTTAAATAATAAACAAGTAATTGAATAAGTGAAGCCAGGTGTGATAAGACAAAGACAGAACAAATGGAAAATGAAAAGTGGATTGGCGGCAGCTAGAAAGCCGGTGACGTCGATCGCCGAACGCCGCCCGAACAAGGAGAGGGACCGACTTCGGCGGAAGTCGTGACAATCTAACACATCCCTGAGTACCACTCTCCATATTTTAAAGCATAGTGGTGGCTGCATCATGTTATGGGGATGCTTGTTATCTTTAAGGACTGAGGAGTTTTTCAGCATAAAAAAAGAAACGGAATGGCGCTAAACACAGGTAAAATCATAAAGGAAATCCTGATTGAGTCTGCTTTCACCTTTCAGCTGGACAATAACCTAAAAGCTGTCATCAAGGCAAAGGGTGGCTACTTTGAAGAATCTCAAATATAAAATATTTTGATTTGTTTAACACTTTTTTGGTTACTACATGATTCCATATGTGTTATTTAATAGTTTTGATGTCTTCACTATTATTCTACAATGTAGAAAATAGTAAAAATAAAGAAAAACCCTGGAATGAGTAGGTGTGTCCAAACTTTTGACTGGTACTGTATGTAAAGGATATATTTCTGTATTTCATTTGCCAACATTTCTAAAAACATTTGAATTAAGGCTGTAACAAAACAAAATGTGGAATACTACTTTTTAAAGAGACTGTAGCTACCGGTATGCTAGCTTGCCTGTAGCTGGTGTCTACTAGCTAGCATCTAATGGCAGTGTTACAAATTGGACACAGAGCCATGTTTTTTTTGTGCCACCAGATTCGCGAAAATGTTCTAGCTAATATACCCGCTGTCCTTCAACTGTTGATGGATGTCCTGTTCAGGTCCCAGGCTCCCAATGACTGTCATGCCGTCGCGGCCGCCATGGTGACACTGTTATGATTAGTTTAATACAAGTCAGGTACAATTTTCTCTTTGGCTGTTGACTACCTGTTAAGAGTAGATCCAGAAGGTCTGAGCACTCATTTCAGAGCCCCAGGACGGTCCATTTTACTTTGTGCTGTTAAAATTTGAAAAAGGAATTGGTGGTGTGTCCCCTCATAGCAAATAGCTGACAAAACAATCCAAGCACTGGGCCCATGGTCCGGGCACCGGGAGATGCTGCTGGCAAAGTAGTAAGTAACTGCTTGTAACAGCTTGTACTCAACAATATATTTTTTAACAGAAAAATGTTCACATTTCCACACTTTTATGAGCATTTTTAACATTACCTAAATAAAAAATAATTATATTTTAAGTAGTTTTTTGGGTTATCTGTACTTTGCTTTACAATTTCTGTTTTTGACAACTTTTTATTTTACTTCACTACATTCCTAAAGAAAATAATGTACTTTTTACTCCATAAATTTTCCCTGACACCCAAAAGTACTCATTACATATTTAATGCTTTGCAGGAAGGATAAGTGTCCAATTCACACACTTATCAAGAGAACATCCCTGGTCATCCCTACTGCCTCTGATCTGGCGGACTCAATATACACAAGTGCTTTGTTTGTTTGTGCCCCTGGCCATCTGACAATTTTTTTTTTCTTAATAAGTCTGGTTTGCTTAAAATGTCATTTGAAAGGATTTATACTTTCACTTTTGATACTTAATTATATCTAAGCAATTACATTTACTTTTGAGACATACGTATATTTAAAACCAAATACTTTTAGACTTTTACTCAAGTAGTATTTTACTGGGTGACTTTCACTTAAGTCATTTTCTATTAAAGTATAGTTACTTTTAGTCAAGTATGGCAATTGGTTACTTTTTCCATCACTGCCATTATATAATATATGTGTGTGTGTGTATGTTTGTACACTACCGTTCAAAAGTTTGGGGTCACTTAGAAATGTCCTTGTTTGGAAAGAAAAGCACATTTTTGGTCCATTAAAATAACAAAACAAAAAAAATGAATATCTACATAGGGGTACAGGGGCCCATTATCAGCAACCATCACTCCTATCCTGGATCAAGGTAAGACCCAAGTGCAGACTGTGTGAAGTAACAAGAGAGAAGGGGCAGTCAAACAACAAGTCAAGGCAGGCAGGGGTCAATAATCCAGAGTAGGAGAAAAGTTACAGCACGGCAGGCAGGCTCAGGGACAGGCAGAGAGATCAGGCAGGCGGGCTCGGAGTCAGGACAGTCAAGGGTCATAACCAGGAGGGTGCGAAAAGAGAAACTGGAAAAGGCAGGCGCTGAGACACAACCCGCTGGTAGACTTGAACCAACAAGACGAACTGGCACAGACAGACAGAAAACACAGGTATAAATAACCAGAGGATAAGTGGGGAAGATGGGCGACACCTGGAAGGTGTGAAGACAAGCACAAGGACAGGTGAAACAGATCAGGGAGTGGCAACTCCTGTGTTCCAATGGCACGTTGTGTTAGCTAATCCAAGTTTATTATTTTAAAAGGCTAATTGATCATTAGAAAACCCTTTTGCCATTATGTTAGCACAGCTGAATTCTGTTGTTCTCATTAAAGAAGCAATAAAACTGGCCTTCTTTAGACTAGTTGAGTATTTGGAGCATCAGCATTTGTGGGTTCGATTACAGGCTCAAAATGGCCAGAAACAAAGAACTTTCTTCTGAAACTTGTCAGTCTATTCTTGTTCTGAGAGATGAAGGCTATTCCATGCAAGAAATTGCCAAGAAACTGAAGATCTCGTACAACACTGTGTACTACTCCCTTCACAGACAAGAGCAAACTGTCTCTAACCAGAATAAAAAGAGAAGTGGGAGGCCATGGTGCACAACTGAGAAAGAGGACAAGTACATTAGTGTCTAGTTTAAGAAACAGACGCCTCACAAGTACTCAACTGGCAGCTTCATTAAATAGTACCCGCAAAACACCAGTCTCAACGTCAACAGTGAAGAGGCGACTCCGGGATGCTGGCCTTCTAGGCAGAGTTGCAAAGAAAAAGCCATATGTCAGACTGGCCAATAAAAAGAAAAGATTAAGATGGGCAAAAGAACACAAACACTGGACAGAGGAACTCTGCCTTGAAGAACAGCATCCCGGAGTCGCCTCTTCACTGTTGACGTTGAGACTGGTGTTTTCAGCTGTGCTAACATAATTGCAAAAGGGTTTTCTAATGATCAATTAGCCTTTTAAAATGATAAACTTGGATTAGCTAACACAATGTGCCATTGAAGCACAAGAGTAATGGTTGCTGATAATGGGCCTCTGTATGCCTATGTAGAAATTCCATTACAAATCTGCCATTTTGAGCTGTAATAGTCATTTACAATATTAACAATGTCTACACTGTATTTCTGATACTTTTTATGTTATTTTAATGGACAAAAATGTGCTTTGCTTTCAAAAACAAGGACATTTCTAAGTGACCTCAAACTTTTGAACGGTAGTGTACAGTTGAAGTTGGAAGTTTACATACACTTAGGTTGGAGTCATTAAAACTCGTTTTTCAACCACTCCACAAATTTCTTGTTAACAAACTTTAGTTTTGGCAAGTCAGTTAGGACATCTACTTTGTGCATGACACAAGTCATTTTTCCAACAATTGTTTACAGACAGATTATTTCACTTATAATTCACTGTATCATAATTCCAGTGGGTCAGAAGTTTACATACACTAAGTTGACTATGTATTTAAACAGCTTGGAAAATTCCAGAAAATTATGTCATGGCTTTAGAAGCTTCTGATAGGCTAATTGACATCATTTCAGTCAATTGGAGGTGTACCTGTGGATGTATTTCAAGGCCTACCTTCAAACTAAGTGCCTCTTTGCTTGACATCATGGGAAAATCAAAAGAAATCAGCAAAGACCTCAGAAAACAATTGTAGACCTCCACAAGTCTGGTTCATCCTTGGGAGCAATTTCCAAATGCCTGAAGGTACCACATTAATCTGTACAAACTATAGTATGCAAGTATAAACACCATGGGACCATGCAACCGTCATAACACTCAGGAAGGAGACGCGTTCTGTCTCCAAGAGATGAACGTACTTTGGTGCGAAAAGTGCAAATAAATCCCAAAACAACCGCAAAGGACCTTGTGAGAATGCTGGTGGAAACAGGTACAAACGTATCTATATCCACAGTAAAATGAGTCCTATATCGACATAACCTAAAAGGCCGCTCGGCAAAGAAGAAGCCACTGCTCCAAAACAGCCATAAAAAAAGCCAGACTACGGTTTGCAACTGCACGTGGGGACAAAGATAATACTTTTTGGAGAAATGTCCTCTGGTTTGATGAAACAAAATAGAACTGTTTGGCCATAATTACCATCGTTACGTTTGGAGGGAAAAAGGGGAGGCTTGCAAGTCGAAGAACACCATCCCAACCCGTGAAGCACAGGGGTGGCAGCATCATGTTGTGGGGGTGCTTTTCTGCAGGAGGGACTGGTGCACTTCACAAAATAGATGGCATCAGGAGGAAGGAATTTTATGTGGATATATTGAAGCAACATCTCAAGACATCAGTCAGGAAGTTAAAGCTTGGTCGCAAATGGGTCTTCCAAATGGACAATGACCCCAAGCATACTTATAAACTTGTGAAAAAATGGCTTAAGGACAACAAAGTCAAGGTATTGGAGTGGCCATCACAAAGCCCTGACCTCAATCCTATAGAACATTTTTGGGAAGAACTGAAAAAGTGTGTGCGAGCAAGGAGGCCTACAAACTTGACTCAGTTACACCAGCTCTGTCAGGAGGAATGGGCCAAAATTTACCCAACTTATTGTGGGAAGCTTGTGGAAGGCTACCCAAAACGTTTGACCCAAGTTAAACAATTTAAAGGCAATGCTACCAAATACTCATTGAGTGTATGTAAACTTCTGACCCACTGGAATGTGATGAGAGAAATAAAATCTTAAATAAATCATTCTCTCTACTATTATTCTGACATTTCACATTCTTAAAATAAGGGGTGATCCTAACTGACCTAAGCCAGGGAATTAATACTCGGATTAAATGTCAGGAATTGTGAAAAACTGAGTTTAAATGTATTTGGCTAAGGTGTATGTAAACTTCCGACTTCAACTGTATATATATATTTTTTTTATTACTAAAAAGTTGTATTTTAGTTGATATTTTTACCTATCACAAGAGGCGGGACAGGCTAATGGACAGGCTGCCACTACTGTGTGTTTGTGTGTGCGTGTGCATGTGTGTCTCTGCATGTGTGTGTATGTACAGTATATGGAGGTCTCCCATGAGAGGTGGGTAGGGGATTACTATGTTTCTCTGAGAGGGGTGATTCCAAAGTGTGACCAATTCATATCAACCATATCTTCTCTTGAAAGCTGATAAAGAATGGCTGTACCAAACCTGACAAGCTGAGACATGGCTTTCTATTCTATTCAAATGATCAATACCGTACTATCCCATTTTTGCACCCCTTGAATTACATCATTCATTTACTACTCGGAAAAAAACAGAAAATAATACAATTGTTTGAAAATAGTTGAGAAAACATCAGATGGTTGTTGACAACAGCCTGTATACCTGTGGGTAATTGTCCAATAATTTTTTCATCAACTTGTGCACTACTTCACTTCCTCAACACATTTGCATTTTCCCCCTGGTCTCCACATTTTTCCATCTCTCTTTTCCTCCATCACTTGATGAATGACCCAGACCAGCTGTCAGTGTAGAGACATTTAATGGCTCTTGTATTCACTCTCACACGCCTGCAGTCAACAGAGTATGCGGCTCAAATGGCACCCTGCTTCCTATTTAGTGCAGCATTTTTTTGTTGTCAAAGGTAGTGCACTATAAAGGGAATCGGGTACCATTTGGGATGTAGTCGGAGAAACCTCTTCATGCTCTTGTGGAATTATGTCCATAGACGTGTAACAACCTGAAGAATATTATGTATTTTTCTAAGGATTCTCTTCGTCTCTTCGTCTAACAATATTGGCAAACTAGTGTTATTTACAAAAGTCTTGGACTCCCTCCTTAAAACATAACTTTCCAAATGATATAACTTCTTGAGACCAGAGGAAATTATGCCACCAAATGCTTTATCAGCGATGTGTATTTGATTTAACGAAATGTAAAGTCGTAACCCCTTGTTATCTTTATTGGGACTTGAGTTAGGGCTCTATTCAATCTGTATCGCAGAACTTCAGCGTTACAGCATGATTGAAATTAAAAGGCAATGTTCCCGCGATAGCGAAGACTGCATTCACGGTAAACACCTTTACATTTCTATAACGCTTCTGCGATACAGATTGAATGAAGCTCCTACTGTATAATGGGGAATGTTTGCTGTTCTGTGAGAAATTGTTTTATCATGGTCTGGTTCAGACCTGGGTTTAAAATATTGTTCAGGATATTTCAATTACTTTCAAAGACATTTAAATAAAACATCATCAAATACACATGTATTTGACCCCAGGTCCAGATCTGTTTGTGGTGTATAGCCACATGTGGCATGATAATGACCAACTAACCTTTTTTGCAGTGAAAATGCAGCTTCAGTTTGTCATAGGCTTGTAGCCATACAACGTCACGTTACTGTGCTTGTACAGCATGGCATTTAGCCATTTGTGGTTTGATCAATATATTTGACACATTTTATAGATTTAGCCAATGGTCCAATCAGAATGAGTGATGATGACATGGAGGCTCTCCAGATCATTAAGCCAATTAGCATGTTGTTGTTTTCTCACCCTTGGCAGTCATGCAATGACTTAAAGCCACAACCTGCAATTTCAACAGCCTCACTCTGCCACATTGTTTGGGTAGATGAGCGATGGGCTGGGGAAAGAAACAACTAAAATTCATAGACTGCTATGGCTGCAAGGACTGACATTCTAAGAGATTGGCATGATAGTGACCATGGAACCTGACAATAACTGGTGTTCAATACCTTCTTGTTGCCAACATTTAAAGTCCTTAACGTGTTCAGAAAATAAATAGATGACTGGCCATTTTGGGCACATCTGCAGAAACCTGGAGGCGTCAAGGAGATCTATGTGCTGTCAAGATTGAATCATGTTCCATAAGGGACACATTGATTTGGTACACTGGCATAGAACGATGACTATTTACTTTACAAGATGTGTTCCCTGTGTTCTTTTTTCGCCAAAATACTAAAATGACATGTCACTTTCATGTTATTCCTATGTCATATTACAGTGCATTTTATAGACGAAGTCTGAGGTACGTTACATAAGCATTGTTTAGCTAGCAATGGCTCATGAAGGGTGAAGTTCGTAGCTATTCTTCTAGACTTTCAATCGGGCTGAGAATAGAATGCACTTCTTCGATCATTTTCCAACACACTAACACAGAAAGTTGTGAAATAGAAAATAATTACTTATTTGAAATGTGTGACAGGCATGTCCACCACACGATTTTCTTCATAACACATTTGTGTCCAGTACATGAGTTTTTGTGTCCACCCCATGATTATCTTCATAACGCATTCGTGTTCAGTACATTCGTGTTCAGTACATTCGTGTTCAGTACATTCGTGTTCAGTACATTCGTGTTCTGTACATTCGTGTTCAGTACATTCGTGTTCAGTACATTCGTGTTCAGTACACGCTATCAAACTGTGAGAAAAACCTAGTCAGCCATAGCTGTTTCAAATTTCTCCTTCATTGTGGAATTGTTACTTTATGAAAGGGTCCCGTTAAATTAAATAGTTGAACAAGATGTTATGTCGCATTAGATTAAATAGTTGACAGAGTTGGGGTCAATTCCATAAAAATTCCAGTCAATTCAGTGTTTCGAGTACACTTGGTGCTAAACTTCAAATGGACACCTAGGTGAAAGCAAAATTGTGAAATCTCCAGCCAGCTAATCAGAAGACAGGAATGAACCTATTAACATAATGTTTATATAACAATCCAATCCTCTCAGATATACAGGTGTATCTAGTGTATAGAGGCCATTTAGTATAGGGTTTATTTGGAATTCAGCATTACTTTAATTAGCCCTGTTTATGTCTGCCAGCTAGTTCCCTTCAGAGTGAATTGATTGACACTCTGGTTAGGGTGCCCTATTCTTTTGGGTTACGAGGCTTCCTCTTTAAAGCACATAATAGCAGGCATTTATAAAGCAGCTGCTATTCAAAATCAGTGATGGACACAACCTTTGAAACTGCTGAAAGTCAATGTTTCTCTCTCACTTTTTAGACTTTTCATTCTTAATGGTCTTCTCTCCAGCTCCATCATCTACTTCTCTCCAACTCCATCATCTACTTCTCTCCAGCTCCATCATCTACTTCTCTCCAGCTCCATCATCTACTTCTCTCCAACTCCATCATCTACTTCTCTCCAACTCCATCATCTACTTCTCTCCAGCTCCATCATCTACTTCTCTCCAGCTCCATCATCTACTTCTCTCCAACTCCATCATCTACTTCTCTCCAGCTCCATCATCTACTTCTCTCCAACTCCATCATCTACTTCTCTCCAGCTCCATCATCTACTTCTCTCCAACTCCATCATCTACTTCTCTCCAGCTCCATCATCTACTTCTCTCCAGCTCCATCATCTACTTTCTCCAGCTCCATCATCTACTTCTCTCCAACTCCATCATCTACTTCCTCCAGCTCCATCATCGACTTCTCTCCAACTCCATCATCTACTTAATGGATGGGGCCATGTATCGCGAGATCTTGACCAACAACCTCCTTCCCTCAGTAAGAGCATTGAAGATGGGTCGTGGCTGGGTCTTCCAGCATGACAACGACCCGAAACACACAGCCAGGGCAACTAAGGAGTGGCTCCGTAAGAAGCATCTCAAGGTCCTGGAGTGGCCTAGCCAGTCTCCAGACCTGAACCCAATAGAAAATCTTTGGAGGGAGCCGAAAGTCCGTATTGCCCAGCGACAGCCCCGAAACCTGAAGGATCTGGAGAAGGTCTGTATGGAGGAGTGGGCCAAAATCCCTGCTGCAGTGTGTGCAAACCTGGTCAAGAACTACAGGAAACGTATGATCTCTGTAATTGCAAACTAAGGTTTCTGTACCAAATATTCAGTTCTGCTTTTCTGATGTATCAAATACTTATGTCATGCAATAAAATGCAAATTAATTACTTAAAAATCATACAATGTGATTTTCTGGATTTTTGTTTTAGATTCCGTCTCTCACAGTTGAAGTGTACCTATGATAAAAATTACAGACCTCTACATGCTTTGTAAGTAGGAAAACCTGCAAAATTGTCAGTGTATCAAATACTTGTTCTCCCCACTGTATCTCCAGCTCCATCATCTACTTCTCTCCAGCTCCGTCATCTACTTCTCTCCAACTCCATCATCTACTTCTCTCCAACTCCAACATCTACTTCTCTCCAGCTCCATCATCTACTTCTCACCAACTCCAACATCTAATTCTCTCCAACTCCATCATCTACTTCTCTCCAGCTCCATCATCTACTTCTCTCTAGCTCCATAATGTATCATCTTTCATCATTCGGGAGCATGTTGCGCCACACTGTGATATGTTATCTTAGTGCAGAGAAGGCCATGTATACAGATATAGAAGGCTATGTATACAGATATAACAGATATAGAAGTCCATGTATACAGATATAGATGGCTATGTATACAGATATAGAAGGCCATGTATACAGATATAGAAGTCCATGTATACAGATATAGAAAGCCATGTATACAGATATAGAAGGCTATGTATACAGATATAGAAGGCCATGTATACAGATATAGAAGGCCATGTATACAGATATAGAAGGCTATGTATACAGATATAGAAGGCCATGTATACATATATAGAAGGCCATTTATACAGATATAGATGGCCATGTATACAGATATAGAAGTCCATGTATACAGATATAGAATGCTATGTATACAGATATAGAAGGCCATGTATACAGATATAACAGATATAGAAGGCCATGTATACAGATATAACAGATATAGAAGGCCATGTATACAGATATAGAAGTCCATGTATACAGATATAGAAGGATATGTATACAGATATAGAAGGCTATGTATACAGATATAACAGATATAGAAGTCCATGTATACAGATATAGAAGGCCATGTATACAGATATAGAAGGATATGTATACAGATATAGAAGGCTATGTATACAGATATAACAGATATAGAAGTCCATGTATACAGATATAGATGGCCATGTATACAGATATAGAAGGCCATTTATACAGATATAGATGGCCATGTATACAGATATAGAAGTCCATGTATACAGATATAGAAGGCCATGTATACAGATATAGAAGGCTATGTATACAGATATAGAAGGCCATGTATACAGATATAGAAGGCTATGTATACAGATATAGAAGGCTATGTATACAGATATAGAAGGCCATGTATACAGATATAGAAGTCCATGTATACAGATATAGAAGGCCATGTATACAGATATAGAAGGCTATGTATACAGATATAGAAGGCCATGTATGCAGATATAGAAGGCCATGTATACAGATATAGAAGGCTATGTATACAGATATAGAAGGCCATGTATACAGATATAGAAGGCTATGTATACAGATATAGAAGGCCATGTATACAGATATAGAAGGCCATTTATACAGATATAGATGGCCATGTATACAGATATAGAAGTCCATGTATACAGATATAGAAGGCTATGTATACAGATATAGAAGGCCATGTATACAGATATAACAGATATAGAAGGCCATGTATACAGATATAACAGATATAGAAGGCCATGTATACAGATATAGAAGTCCATGTATACAGATATAGAAGGATATGTATACAGATATAGAAGGCTATGTATACAGATATAACAGATATAGAAGTCCATGTATACAGATATAGAAGGCCATGTATACAGATATAGATGGCCATGTATACAGATATAGAAGGCCATTTATACAGATATAGATGGCCATGTATACAGATATAGAAGGCTATGTATACAGATATAACAGATATAGAAGGCCATGTATACAGATATAGAAGTCCATGTATACAGATATAGAAGGCCATGTATACAGATATAGAAGGCTATGTATACAGATATAGAAGGCTATGCATACAGATATAACAGATATAGAAGTCCATGTATACAGATATAGAAGGCCAAATATACAGATATAACAGATATAGAAGGCCATCTATACAGATATAGAAGTCCATGTATACAGATATAGAAGGCCATGTATACAGATATAGAAGGCCATGTATACAGATATAGATGGCCATGTATACAGATATAGAAGGCCATGTATACAGATATAGAAGGCTATGTATACAGATATAGAAGGCAATGTATACAGATATAGAAGGCCATGTATACAGATATAACAGATATAGAAGTCCATGTATACAGATATAGAAGTCCATGTATACAGATATAGAAGGCTATGTATACAGATATAGAAGGCCATGTATGCAGATATAGAAGGCTATGTATACAGATATAGAAGGCTATGTATACAGATATAGAAGGCCATGTATACAGATATAGAAGGCCATGTATGCAGATATAGAAGGCTATGTATACAGATATAGAAGGCCATGTATACAGATATAGAAGGCTATGTATACAGATATAGAAGGCCATGTATACAGATATAGAAGGCTATGTATACAGATATAGAAGGCCATGTATGCAGATATAGAAGGCTATGCTCTCTCTAATTCTCTCTTTCTCTCTTTCTTTCTCTCTCTCGGAGGACCTGAGCCCTTGGACCATGCCTCAGGACGACCTGACATGATGACTCCTTGCTGTCCCCAGTCCACCTTGCCATGCTGCTGCTCCAGTTTCAACTGTTCTGCCTGCGGGTATGGAACCCTGTCCTGTTCACCGGACGTGCTACCTGTCCCAGACCTGCTGTTTTCAACTCTCTAGAGACCGCAGGAGCGGTAGAGATACTCTTAATGATCGGCTATGAAAAGCCAACTGACATTTACTCCTGAGGTGCTGCACCCTCGACAACGACTGTGATTATTATTATTTGACCATGCTGGTCATTTATGAACATTTGAACATCTTGGCCATGTTCTGTTATAATCTCCACACGGCACAGCCAGAAGAGGACTGGCCACCCCTCATAGCCTGGTTCCTCTCTAGGTTTCTTCCTAGGTTTTGGCCTTTCTAGGGAGTTTTTCCTAGCCACCGTGCTTCTACACCTGCATTGCTTGCTGTTTGGGGTTTTAGGCTGGGTTTCTGTACAGCACTTTGAGACATCAGCTGATGTGCGAAGGGCTATATAAATAAATTTGATTTGATTTGATTTGATGTATACAGATATAGAAGGCCATGTATACAGATATAGAAGGCTATGTATACAGATATAGAAGGCTATGTATACAGATATAACAGATATAGAAGGCCATGTATACAGATATAGAAGGCCACGTATGCAGATATAGAAGGCCAATGTATACAGATATAGAAGGCCATGTATGCAGATATAGAAGGCCATGTATACAGATATAGAAGGCCATGTATACAGATATAGAAGGCCATGTATACAGATATAGAAGGCCATGTATACAGATATAGAAGGCCACGTATGCAGATATAGAAGGTCATGTATACAGATATAGAAGGCCATGTATGCAGATATAGAAGGCCACGTATACAGATATAGAAGGCCATGTATACAGATACAGAAGGCCATGTATACAGATATAGAAGGCCACGTATGCAGACATAGAAGGCCACGTATGCAAATATAGAAGGCCATGTATACCGATATAGAAGGCTATGTATTCAGATATAGAAGTCAATGTATACAGATATAGAAGGCCATGTATGCAGATATAGAAGTCAATGTATACAGATATAGAAGGCCATGTATACAGATATAGAAGGCCATGTATACAGATATAGAAGGCCATGTATGCAGATATAGAAGGCCATGTATACAGATATAGAAGGCCATGTATACAGATATAGAAGGCCATGTATACAGATATAGAAGGCCATGTATACAGATATAGAAGGCCATGTATACCGATATAGAAGGCCATGTATACAGATATAGAAGGCCATGTATACAGATATAGAAGGCCCTGTATACAGATATAGAAGTCCATGTATACAGATATAGAAGGCCATGTATACAGATATAGAAGGCCATGTATACAGATATAGAAGGCCATGTATACAGATATAGAAGTCCATGTATACAGATATAGAAGGCCATGTATACAGATATAGAAGGCCATGTATACAGATATAGAAGGCCATGTATACAGATATAGAAGGCCATGTATACAGATATAGAAGGCTATGCATGCAGATATAACAGATATAGAAGTCCATGTATACAGATATAGAAGGCCATGTATACCGATATAGAAGGCTATGTATACAGATATAGAAGTCAATGTATACAGATATAGAAGGCCATGTATGCAGATATAGAAGTCAATGTATACAGATATAGAAGGCCATGTATACAGATATAGAAGGCCATGTATACAGATATAGAAGGCCATGTATGCAGATATAGAAGGCCATGTATACAGATATAGAAGGCCATGTATACAGATATAGAAAGCCATGTATACAGATATAGAAGGCCATGTATACAGATATAGAAGGCCATGTATACAGATATAGAAGGCCATGTATACAGATATAGAAGGCCATGTATACAGATATAGAAGGCCCTGTATACAGATATAGAAGTCCATGTATACAGATATAGAAGGCCATGTATACAGATATAGAAGGCCATGTATACAGATAT
Source organism: Salvelinus alpinus (assembly GCF_045679555.1). NCBI lineage: Eukaryota > Metazoa > Chordata > Actinopteri > Salmoniformes > Salmonidae > Salvelinus > Salvelinus alpinus. Next base: position 80,522,030 of record NC_092089.1, on the reverse strand, counting down.
AGAAGTCCATGTATACAGATATAGAAGGCCATGTATACAGATATAGAAGGCCATGTATACAGATATAGAAGGCCATGTATACAGATATAGAAGGCCATGTATACAGATATAGAAGGCTATGCATGCAGATATAACAGATATAGAAGTCCATGTATACAGATATAGAAGGCCATGTATACCGATATAGAAGGCTATGTATACAGATATAGAAGGTCATGTATGCAGATATAGAAGGCCATGTATACAGATATAGAAGGCTATGTATACAGATATATATGTCCATGTATGCAGATATAGATGTCCATGTATACAGATATAGAAGGCCATGTATACAGATATAGATGTCCATGTATACAGATATAGATGGTCATGTATACAGATATAGAAGGCCATGTATACAGATATAGATGTCCATGTCAGATGGTCAATGAGGCTCATTGACCAGCCCTATTGAAATGCAGGTCGTACAGTGTGATGGATTGACCAGGGGGGCAGCTGTCATCCGGTCCCCCAGTGTCTTGGCTCATTGCTCAATGGAGATCTTGGACCGTGGCCCTCTGGATCAAGCAACAGAGAGGCACCATGGCACCTTTTGAGGCTGCCAGCCCATGGGAAGGGGAATGGGGAGCATTTAGGATTGTGTTTGGGGTATATCTGGATATTGTGCTGTTTTTACAGTCTTTTTAATGTCTCTATAGTTTCTCTAGAAACCCAGCTTGGAGAGTCCAGTTGCCTGCTCCTCATTAATTGTGATTCTGTGTGACTCAGTTGGTAAGAGTGTTGCACTAGCAATGCCAAGGTTGTGATTTCGATTCCCCAAGTGATGCATACAGTGGATTGTTATTGGAAGGATTTTCCCAGTTGGATTACCCTGTGATGATCCTAGTACTGTATTATTGGACAGAGTCAAGGCTAGCCTAGCCGTCAACTTTCGAAGTAGTCCACCTTTTCACCGATGGTCTATTTTCATCCAGAATGCCTTGCTCTCTTGTCAGATATTGTCTCCTCTGGTTTCCCTGTGATAAAGTCATAAACAAAGGCTGTGGATAATTGTCTCCGGGAGCTTTTTGGACCTGTCTGTCAAGTCAAGAACCACACGTGTGTCAAGCAAGAGCCTTCAGGAGGCTAGTGCGTCAGACACTGGGGGAAAAGTATTGAATTCTTGGAGGGTTTGGTATTAGATACTTGGAAGTCGATTCATTAGAAAGCCTTTTTCTCAGAACCTCGACCACTGTCCTTTTTCTCTCCCTCCTTGGAATCAATTAACCAACAAGGGAAAAGCAAACGTCAGTTGTCTGAATATTTGATCATTTATTTAGTATCTTACTTTAGTATACTTTGGGTCTGAAATCTCCCGGCAAAGCAGAGGGAATACATTAAAGTCAGACATGTTTTGGGATGTTTTAATTATTCGGTTCTTTCTTTATTTCTGCTCATTCTTCCACAACTTAGAAGGGTTCCCGGTTTTTAATATCAAAAGCTTTTCCCCCATGTCTTTTTGTATCCATTTGAAATAGGATGTGTTGCCGCAGTTAAATGAGCTTGAATCACGGCTTGTGGTTGCATAGCAGCGTTTACTGCTACGCTCGAAAGTTAATGTCTGATTTGAAGGTTTTTCGTGCTCAGGGCTTTGTGTGAGATCAATGACGAATGTGTCTAAGGCTACCCAGATATCTTTTATTAATGTTCGGTACCTTTTTACTCACAATCTCAGCTGATATAGAACTTTTCTCTTATTGAACGCTCATCTTTTAGGCTGTCCTTCCTCAAAGGACCGAGATACCAAGGGTGATTTTCTGCACTCAATGACACACTGAGTGGTAACATTTTAAAACTGGATGGAATTAGTGAAATTATAATCTGCTTTATGTTCTAACTATGATGAAAACAATGTTTATTAGCCCATACAAACGCAATGAATAACATATTCACTACATGGAACAACAGATAGTCCCCCCCCCAAAAGAATCTAAAGGGAGTTTGTTCTGAAGTGTCTGTTCTGTATCTGAGAGATATAAGAAAGATCATGAAATATTTTATGTTTATTTTATAATTTTTAAAAACATCTATTTAACCCATTATTTTTTGCACTGAACAGTACTTCCATTCATTTTTTCAACTAGTACCGGGGGACCATCTGATGAGTCTTGTGAGGACTGTGGGCATCCTAGAGCAAACCGGCATGTATGTGTTCGTGACAGGCTCATCTTTCCACAGAGGGGTCATATTAGTGTGTAGTCGAAACTGTTCTGACGCTACAGACGATTTTGTGAGAAGACCAATTCTCGGAATCTCTCTGACAAACACCACTCTAGCTCTGTGCGGAAGAGCGACATCGGCTGATGTGGTGGATTGAGACGCATCCAATGGAATAGTTCACATTTTTGTATTAACTTGTCATGCAAATAGTTTTTCAGTTCAGCAATATTCCACAAGCAATGCTAGTGAAAACAGATTGAAACAGTTAGTGGTGGATTCAAAAGTATGTAATGGGCTCCTGAGTGGTGCAGCGGTCTAAGGCACTGCATCTCAGTGGAAGAGGCATCACTACAGTACCTGGTTCAAATCCAGGCTGTGTCACATCTGGCTGTGATTGTGAGTTCCATAAGGCAGTGCACTATTGGCCCAGTTTTGGCCAATAAATGAAGGTAAATTAAAACAAATAAATGCTGGACAGCCTATGTCTGGGTCTAATACAGACAGAGTAAACATGTTGGTATATATGCTGTCTTTATTCCCCACTGAAATGTGATGTCAAGTAGTTTTGAACATCAGTCTACAGTACTTCAGATCCCTTTATCACTCTCTCATTGGGAAAACATTTAACATGCAGGACTCCATTAGCAGAATCCCAATAGTCCGTTCCTGCCCCCTGTTTTACGAGAGAGAGAGAGAGAGGCGCCCAGGCCGTGAGCAGGCAAACAGGCCCAACCCCCGCTCTTACACTAGCCCAAGCCAATGGCATGTACCAGATGCTCAGCAGGCTCTGCTCATACTTACTGGTCTGAGGCCAAACCACACGACTAACAACATTGGACACTTTATGGAACACAAAGCCTTCACAATCTCATTCTGGAATATCCAAGGCCTTTGGCCGAAAGAGCAGGAACCTGGACTTCACCAAAGAAATCAGAAATACAGACATTGTCGTTCTACAAGAAACATGGTATAGAGTAGATGGACCCACTGGTTGCCCTCTAGGTTACAGAGAGCTGGTAGTCCCATCCACCAAACTACCAGGTGTGAAGCAGGGAAGAGACTTAGGGGGTATGCTAATTTGGTGTAGAGCAGACCTAACTCACTCTATTAAATTAATCAAAACAGGAACATTTTACATTTGGCTAGAAATTCAAAAGGAAATGATCCCAACATAGAAAAATGTCCTCCTGTGTGCTACCTATATCGCCCCACCAGAATCCCCATACTTTAATGAAGACAACTTCTCCATCCTTCTCCATCATTTCCAGGCCCAGGGAAATGTACTGGTCTGTGGCAACCTAAATGCCAGAACTGGACAAGAACCTGACACCCTCAGCACACAGGAGGACAAACACCTACCAGGAGGTGACAGCATTACCACCCCCATATGCCCCCCTAGGCACAACTACGACAACATAACCAACAAAAACGGGTCACAACTCCTGCAGCTCTGTTGCATACTGGGTATGTACAATGTCAATGGTAGGCTTCAAGGGGACTCCTATGGTAGGTACACTTATAGCTTATCTCTTGGCAGTAGTACTGTAGACTACTTATCACTGTCCTCAACCCAGAGTCTCTCAGAGCGTTCACAGTCAGCCCACTGACACCCTTATCAGATCACAGCAAAAGCACAGTCTACTTGAACAGATTAATACTCAATCATGAGGCATCAAAGCCAACGGAACTGAATAATATTAAGAAATGCTATAGATGGGAAAAAAGTAGTGTGGAAACCTACCAATAAACAATTGGGTAACAACAAATTCAATCCCTTTTAGACAACTTCCTGGACAAAACGTGCAGCTGTAATAGTGAAGGTGTAAACTTGGCATTAGAAAACCTAAACAGTATGTTTGACCTCTCCGCTTCCTATCAAATCTGAACATTTCAAATAGAAAACCAAAAATGAATAACAATGACAAATGGTTTGATGAAGAATGCAAAAACCTAAGAGAGAAATTGAGAAGTCTATCTAACCAAAACATAGAGACCCAGAAAACCTGAGCCTATGCCTTCACTATGGTGAATCACTAAAACAATACAGAAATACACTACGGAAAAAGAAGGAACAGAACTTCAGAAATCAGCTCAATGTAATTGAAGAATCCATAGACTCTAACCACTTCTGGGAAAACTGGAAAACACTGAAACAAACAACATCACAAGATGTATGGGTAAACCACTTTCCCCATATTTTTGGCCCTATAACAAAGCACAAGCAGCAAAAACATATACGTGATCAAATACAAATCTTATAATCAACTATTAAAGACTACCAGAACCCACTATATTCTCCAATTACATTGAATGAACTACAGGACAAAATACAAACCCTCCAACCCAAAAAGGCCTGTGGTGTTGATGGTATCCTCAATGAAATGATAAAATATACACATCACAAATTCCAATTGGCTATACTAAAACTCTTTAACATCATCCTTGGCACTGGCATCTCCCCAATATTTGGAACCAAGGACTGATCACCCCAATCCACAAAATTGGAGACAAATTAGGCTCCAATAACTACGGTGGGATATGTGTCAACAGCAACCTTGGGAAAATCCTCTGCATTATCATTAACAGCAGACTCAATCATTTCTTCAGTGAAAATAATGTTCTGAGCAAATATCAAATTGGCGTTTTACCAAATTACAGTTACGACAGTCAGACAAACAAACCAAAACAATGGCTAAGCCTTCTCATGCTTTGTTGATTTCAAAAAATCTTTTGACTCATTTGACATGAGGGTTTGCTATATAAATTGATGGAAAATGGTGTTGGGGGAAGAACATACAACATTATAAAATCCATGTACACAAACAAGTGTGCGGTTAAAGTTGGAAAGAAAAAAACACACTCATTTCTTTCCACAGGGCCGTGGGGTGAGACAGGGATGCAGCTTAAGTCCCACCGTCTTCAACATATATATCAACGCATTGGTGAGGGCACTAGCTGGCCTGACCCTACTAGAATCTGAAGTAAAATGTCTACTGTTTGCTGATGGTCTGGTGCTTCTGTCCCCAACCAAGTAGGGCCTACAGCAGCACCTAGATCTTCTGCACAGACTCTGTCAGACCTGGGCCCTGACAGTAAATCTCAGTAAAACAAAAATAATGGTGTTCCAAAAAAGGTCCAGTTGCCAGGACCACCAATACAAATTCCATCTAGACACTGTTGCCCTAGAGCAAACAAAAAACGATACATACCTCGGCCTAAACATCAGCGCCATAGGTAACTTCTACAAAGCTGTGAACGAGCTGAGAGACAAGGCGAGAAGGGCCTTCTATGCCATCAAAAGGAACATACAATTTGACATACCAATTAGGATCTGGCTAAAAATACATTAATCAGTTAAAGAACCCATTGCCCTTTATGGTTGTGAGGTCTGGGGTCCGCTCACCAAACAAGAATTCACAAAATGGGACAAACTCCAAATTGTGACTGCATGTGGAATTCTGCAAAAATATTCTCTGTGTACAATGTAAAACACCAAATAATGCACCCAGAGCAGAATTAGGCGAAATACAACCACCTTTTAAAGGAAGCGATTCCCAAACCTTCCATAACAAAGTCCTCACCTACAGGGAGACGAATCTGGAGAAGAGTCCCCTAAGCAAGCTGGTCCTGGGGCTCTGTTCACAAACACAAACAGACCCCACAGAGCCCCAGGACAGCAACACAATTAGACACAACCAAATCATGAGAAAACAAAAAGATAATTACTTGACATGTTGGAAAGAATTAACAAAAAACCCCAGAGCAAACTAGAATGCTATTTGGCCCGAGAGAGAGTCAGTCCACTGATCCATACATGCGACAGCATGACAAATATGAAATACCCTTATGTTGATTACTTTTTGCAAATCCAAGTTTATTCAAAATCATTTTAGGGGGTTGAAATTATGTTGAAGCACCAGTTTTTGTCAAGTGGGCAGGGTCTTTTAGAAAGTTTTTTAGCAACCAGAAAAATACATGTTTATCTCAACAAAACCCCACTAGAACAATATATGGATGGCATGGGTACTTGGATAAATGGCAAGATTCAACGTTTGTAAATACATTTTAGCATCGTAATTTGGCCATTTCTCCTATGATATTGTCTTGTAACTCTCCATTGATTGTCCAAAATGCATCACTGTTATGTGTGTTCCTTCAAGGTAAGATATAATTAAGGTCAAATTAAATTAAGCTAAAATGGTATTAAGGTAAAATGGGGTTAAGGTTAGATAGAGTTAAGTTCCATGTGTTATGGTCAAGGGATTCTGAACAGATAAAGTGAACCATTCAATCATGCCTACAACAGATTACAGTCATGATTTGATTGATTGAATGGATCGATATAGGCACATGCAGCATGTGAAGTTGTCCAAATGTTACCATAACATTCCGCTATAAATCATTCACAATCACCCGCCATGTAAATTAGCTACATCAACACTACACCGTTGGGCACACAGTGCCAAGATCCCTCTCTGCATACAAAAGAGTTCTAACTAACTAACTACTTTATGCAAATATGGGTGCATACGTCTCATATTACACACACTGAAATGAATGCAAAGTAACTCCAGTAAGTATGTAAATTAGTTTATTAATTAGATCCGCTGCATGTGTCGTGGTTGGAATCAACTACTGTATGTGGTTCAGGGGGGCCGTGTGCTCGTGGACGAGAGAGGAAATCAATATTCTGACTATCCAGGTCTCGTCTGGCTTTTTTTAGCAACTCAATGACCAGGTGTTAATTACGAAGTCAATTGTGTCATTAATCAAGTGAGGAGGAGTCCCAGAAGGTGTGGAAGACAGGTAGTGGCAGCGGTGGTGTCTGTATCTCTCTCTCCACTGACTGATAACTCAGGAGGTGAGGGTGTCAATGGGCTGATCAGACTCCATCGGGTAGGTTCCAATACTTAGATAGCTAGAATGGCTTGGATTTCACTTCATTTTCTTTTATTTTCCTTCCCTCTCCTCTCCTTTCCTCTCCTCTCCTTTCCTCTCCTCTCCTTTCCTCTCCTCTCATTTCTAATCCAAGGAAAAGGGGTTTCGTGCCCAACCAACTGGAGTAGAGGTACTACTATACCATAAATGCATCAGAAGTTGATTTCTCTTCTCTCTATTATAACATTAAATCCATTGAAAATGTTGCGGCAATCCAAAACATTATGACAGAAGATTTCCAGGCCACAGCATCTAACACTTTTTTCCTAATCACTCACTACCTGGGCCATATTCATTGAGGCACACATCCAAAAATGTTTTAAAACGCAATGGAAAACGAAAACCTATATTGGAAAGACCAGATAGTCCCTCACAGTTTCGGCCTGTTTTCTTCCATTTGGTACCTAATGAACACAACCCTGAAAGGCTATTAGATACTGCATCTATCATGACCATTAGAAGAGTTTAGTTACTTTAATTACATAATAACATACTGGGGAAATCAATGGGTCTGTAGGTGTTACCTTTAAATTAAACTTAGTTACACAAATGTTATCTTACTCTGATTTTACATTGCCAAAAATAAATCATACATCCTCTTATCAATACTATTAGATTTGTGAACAATGTACAATGTAGGTGTGTTGTTGATTATATCTGTGGTGGGTTCCATAGAGGTTTGAAGGTGACTTCTCCCTCTTTGTATAATGATGTCAATGGAAAGGATGTTTATTATGACAATAAACTAGGAAAATACTGCCAGCATTAAGACAAGAATGAACCATGTGACTCCTTTTGTTCTGTTGGAGCGGTGTGCTTGAGTACAGTCCACAAGTGACGATGAACCAAATATTTCTAAAAGGAGAATGGGAAATTGGCTAGAGGACTGTCAGAATTTGAAAAGCAACAGAACACCTGAAGATCTGTCTGAAGCAGAGGTGTCTCAAATGGGACCATGTTCAATATGTAGTGCACTACTTTTGACCAGGACCAATGTCACTATATGGCTTTTAAAACGCAATGGAAAACAAAAATGTCTAAAGGGAAAGTCCAGATAGTCCCTCACAATTTCAGGCCATTTTCTTCCATTTGGTACCTAATGAACTCAACCCTGATACGCTATAACACAACCCTAATAGGCTATTTGGGACTCAGACAGTCTTCTTAATCTCTATGACAACAAGTGCATTTCTGGAGATGCACTTCCGGGCTACTATGTAGAGAGATTATATTTATACTTCAAAGCTTCATTTGTTTTGTGCATGCCTTGAGAATAATGATGAGAAATGACCATCATTTGATAACAAAAACAGGCATATACCTATAGGAATATATAGCTAATATACAGTACATTATAAAGCAAGGAATTTCTATTGGCCAGAAGCAAATTTGGAAAATATTTTAAAAGAGATTCCGATTCACTGGAAATCAATCTCCTGTTTCTAAAGAAGGCTCTTTATCGAGAATACTGGCCTTCCCTTACCTTCAGCCATAGAATTTGCACTATGTAGATCTTTCCTGATTCCATAGAGACAGCATCACCCTTCATATCAGATCAGATATCATCTACACTGAGTGATTCCATAGAGACAGCATCACCCTTCATATCAGATCAGATATCATCTACACTGAGTGATTCCATAGAGACAGCATCACCCTTCATATCAGATCAGATATCATCTACACTGAGTGATTCCATAGAGACAGCATCACCCTTCATATCAGATCAGATATCATCTACACTGAGTGATTCCATAGAGACAGCATCACCCATTATATCAGATCAGATATCATCTACACTGAGTGATTCCATAGAGACAGCATCACCCATTATATCAGATCAGATATCATCTACACTGAGTGATTCCATAGAGACAGCATCACCCTTCATATCAGATCAGATATCATCTACACTGAGTGATTCCATAGAGACAGCATCACCCATTATATCAGATCAGATATCATCTACACTGAGTGATTCCATAGAGACAGCATCACCCTTCATATCAGATCAGATATCATCTACACTGAGTGATTCCATAGAGACAGCATCACCCATTATATCAGATCAGATATCATCTACACTGAGTGATTCCATAGAGACAGCATCACCCTTCATATCAGATCAGATATCATCTACACTGAGTGATTCCATAGAGGCAGCATCACCCATTATATCAGATCAGATATCATCTACACTGAATGATTCCATAGAGACAGCATCACCCTTCATATCAGATCAGATATCATCTACACTGAGTGATTCCATAGAGACAGCATCACCCTTCATATCAGATCAGATATCATCTACACTGAGTGATTCCATAGAGACAGCATCACCCATTATATCAGATCAGATATCATCTACACTGAGTGTACAAAACTTTAGGAACACCTGCTCTTTCCTTGACATCGACTGAACAGTTGAATCCAGGTGAAAGCTATTATCCCTTATTGATGTCATCTGTGAAATCCACTTCAATCATTGTAGATGAAGGGGAGTAGACAGGTTAATGAAGGATTTTTAAGCTTTGAGACAATTGAGACATGGATTGTGTATGTGTGCCATTCAGAGGGTAAATGGGCAAGACAAAATATTGAAGTGCTTTTGAACCAGGTATGGTAGTAGCTGCCAGGCGCACCATGTGCAACAGTTTCCTGTGTGCAGCTCAATATTAGGAAGGTGTTTAGGAAGGTGTTCCTGAAGTTTTGTAAACTAGTGTATCTTGCTACAGTGAGAAATATATGGTATTTTTAGAAGCTGTAGCTCTATCTAAAATCCATTGTGTGTGCTAGTGTAATGTCATAAATAGACCCTGCTCTTGATGAGAGTTTGTTAAAATGAGTGGCATGATGATACTCTATCTTTTAGCCTGAAGCACATTCTCATAGATATTCTCCTACACAGCTTGAGAACGTCAGCAAAGAACGTGTGGGGAACTGTTTTGATCAGCTAAAATGCAGAAATTCTAAAATGGTGACTCAGATTCCTGAGAAATGTGGTTCAGGTTAATCTTTTAGAAAAAAAGATGCTATCTAGAACCTAAAAGGGTTCTGTAATAAATGTATCACTAGCCACTTTAAACAACGCCACTTTATATAATGTTTTCATACCCTACATTACTCATCTCATATGTATATACTGTACGCTATACCATCTACTGCATCTTGCCATCTTGATGTAATTAAATGTATCACTAGCCACTTTAAACAATGCCACTTTATATAATGTTTTCATACCCTACATTACCCATCTCATATGTATATACTGTACTCTATACCATCTACTGCATCTTGCCTATGCCGTTCGGCCATCACTCATTCATATATTTTTATGTACATATTCGTATTCATTCCTTTACACTTGTGTGTGTGTATAAGATAGTTGTGAAATTGTTAGGTTAGATTACTTGTTAGATATTACTGCATGGTCGGAACTAGAAGCACAAGCATTTAGCTACACTCGCATTAACATCTGCTAACCATGTGTATGTGACAAATCAAATTTGATTTGATTTGATTCATCTGTCACCATAGGAGAACACTTTGAAGAAACCTTTTTGGTTCCGGGTAGAAGCCTTTTGAGTTCCATGTAGAACCCTTTACACATAGGGTTCTACATGAAAACCAAAAGAGTTCTACCTGGAACCAAAAAGGGATCTACCTTGAACCAAAAAGGGTTGGCCTATGGGGACAGCAGAAGAACCCTTTTGGAACCTTTTTTTCTAAGAGTGTAGGCATCAATTATTAAAGGCAACACACAGAGATATCTGAGTGGAAACTTTGGGGAATCCCATACCAAAACAAACATAATTGTGAAGTGGAGAATCTCTTAGGTCAGAATCGACTGTATTTCCTGCTTGGCCCCATCTCAGGGGCTCTCCAGCAAAACAGACCAGATAAATAGATGACGGAGAGATGCAGGGGGAGATTGTGAGTGTGTAGCAGAAAGCCTTCGGTGGGGAAATCTGTTAATGATGTTCTTAGATGGAGATGGAGAGTCCCGCTGTGTGTGTGTGTGTGTGTGTGTGTGTGTGTGTGTGTGTGTGTGTGTGTGCGTGCGTGCGTGCGTGCGTGCGTGCGTGCGTGCGTGCGTGCGTGCGTGCGTGCGTGTGTGCGTGTGTGTGCGTGCGCGTGCGTGTGCGTGTGACTGAAGGGTTTGGCAGGCTGTAAGGCGTGCCTGATCAACCTGCCAGTTATCCACTTGATCACGTCTGTGCGTGTGTGTCACATCCTACTTTTCCCACCCGTTTAATCCCCCACTATTCATACCTATGTGTTTACAAAGATTGAAGTGTGGGTTGTCTTTACACAAAATGAGGAAGGATGGCTGACTCCACTTGTTTACCTTCCAGTCTGATTTACCAGTGGGGAGTGGGCTCTGCTGTCTAGCTCTGCTGTCTAGCTCTGCTGTCTAGCTCTGCTGTCTAACTGCTGTATAGCTCTGCTGTCTAGCTCTGCTGTCTAGCTCTGCAGTCTAGCTCTGCTGTCTAGCTCTGCTGTCTAGCTCTGCTGTCTAGCTCTGCTGTCTAACTGCTGTATAGCTCTGCTGTCTAGCTCTGCAGTCTAGCTCTGCAGTCCAACTGCTGTCTAGCTCTGCTGTCTAACTGCTGTATAGCTCTGCTGTCTAACGGCTGTCTAGCTCTGCTGTCTAACTGCTGTCTAGCTCTGCAGTCTAGCTCTGCTGTCTAACTGCTGTCTAGCTCTGCTGTCTAGCTCTGCTGTCTAACTGCTGTCTAGCTCTGCTGTCTAGCTGCTGTCTAGCTCTGCTGTCTAGCTCTGCAGTCTAGCTCTGCTGTCTAACTGCTGTCTAGCTCTGCAGCCTAGCTCTGCTGTCTAGCTCTGCTGTCTAGCTGCTGTCTAGCTCTGCAGTCTAGCTCTGCTGTCTAACTGCTGTCTAGCTCTGCTGTATAGCACTGCTGTATAGCTCTGCTGTCTAACGGCTGTCTAGCTCTGCTGTCTAACGGCTGTATAGCTCTGCTGTCTACTGCTGTCTAGCTCTGCTGTCTAACTGCTGTCTAGCTCTGCTGTCTACTGCTGTCTAGCTCTGCAGTCTAGCGCTGCTGTCTAACTGCTGTCTAACTGCTGTCTAGCTCTGCTGTCTAACTGCTGTCTAGCTCTGCAGTCTAGCTCTGCTGTCTAACTGCTGTCTAGCTCTGCTGTCTAACTGCTGTCTAGCTCTGCTGTTTAACTGCTGTATAGCTCTGCTGTCTAACTGCTGTCTAGCTCTGCTGTCTAACTGCTGTATAGCTCTGCTGTCTAACGGCTGTCTAGCTCTGCTGTCTAACGGCTGTCTAGCTCTGCAGTCTAGCTCTGCTGTCTAACTGCTGTCTAGCTCTGCTGTCTAACTGCTGTCTAGCTCTGCAGTCTAGCTCTGCTGTCTAGCTCTGCTGTCTAGCTCTGCAGTCTAGCTCTGCAGTCTAGCTCTGCTGTCTAACAGCTGTCTAGCTCTGCTGTCTAGCTCTGCTGTCTAACGGCTGTCTAGCTCTGCTGTCTAACGGCTGTCTAGCTCTGCTGTCTAACTGCTGTCTAGCTCTGCTGTATAGCACTGCTGTATAGCTCTGCTGTCTAACAGCTGTCTAGCTCTGCTGTCTAACGGCTGTCTAGCTCTGCTGTCTAACGGCTGTCTAGCTCTGCTGTCTACTGCTGTCTAGCTCTGCAGTCTAGCGCTGCTGTCTAACTGCTGTCTAGCTCTGCAGTCTAGCTCTGCTGTCTAACTGCTGTCTAGCTCTGCTGTCTAACTGCTGTCTAGCTCTGCTGTCTAACTGCTGTCTAGCTCTGCTGTTTAACTGCTGTATAGCTCTGCTGTTTAACTGCTGTATAGCTCTGCTGTCTAACTGCTGTCTAGCTCTGCTGTCTAACTGCTGTATAGCTCTGCTGTTTAACTGCTGTCTAGCTCTGCTGTTTAACTGCTGTATAGCTCTGCTGTTTAACTGCTGTATAGCTCTGCTGTCTAACTGCTGTATAGCTCTGCTGTCTAACTGCTGTATAGCTCTGCTGTCTAACTGCTGTATAGCTCTGCTGTCTAACTGCTGTATAGCTCTGCTGTCTAACTGCTGTCTAGCTCTGCTGTTTAACTGCTGTATAGCTCTGCTGTTTAACTGCTGTATAGCTCTGCTGTCTAACTGCTGTCTAGCTCTGCTGTCTAACTGCTGTCTAGCTCTGCTGTCTAACTGCTGTATAGCTCTGCTGTCTAACTGCTGTCTAGCTCTGCTGTCTAACTGCTGTATAGCTCTGCTGTTTAACTGCTGTATAGCTCTGCTGTCTAACTGCTGTCTAGCTCTGCTGTCTAACTGCTGTCTAGCTCTGCTGTCTAACTGCTGTATAGCTCTGCTGTCTAACTGCTGTCTAGCTCTGCTGTCTAACTGCTGTATAGCTCTGCTGTTTAACTGCTGTATAGCTCTGCTGTCTAACTGCTGTCTAGCTCTGCTGTCTAACGGCCTTTTAAAATGATTCTCACTCTGTATATTTTCGGAGCTGCGCTTTTGAGATTTTTCATCTCTCCTTGCAAGTCATCAGTAAAACGGCATCTGTTTATTTCAATGTCAAATCATTATTTACTATTGAGCACACTTGAAAAGTTAATTTACAGGTAGGTTATTAGGGTGCTGAATACTCATAGGCCACATCTGCATAGAGAGCCAGAGGCAGAGGCAGATTTGTAATTTCATAAACACAACCTTGTGCAAAAATTGGAAATTATTAGCAATAGGTTGAGGACACGGAAATTGTAAATAAAAAAGAACACTGGATGTTTATTGGACGATGACTGATGGGTAAGCAACAACTTGGCACTTCAGTAGGACCTTTATTCAGATTACTTTGAATAATGATATTCCATAAGAGTGCTTGAGACAAAAGTGTATCTAAAGCTCCACAAAGGAACCGATTTACAACAATGAATCCTCAGTACAACGGATGGCCATTTTCTCTGTTTAAAGGGAAAAGGGAAAAGTAGTAACCTAATTTGTCTCTCTGTTCGTGTTCTCACCCTAAATGTGGTTACTCCTGTACACCACTATTATGATGTAAATGAGATGCAGATTTCTCTCACCCTGCTCTGCTGAAATGAAAGGGTAAATATTTGCATAATATTCTCTCAGGCTCTTGTGCGCGCTACGTGGCATTATTCCATTAACCGAGTCATCGTGCAAAACAACACTATATTTGCTCTAATGGGCTTACCACAACATGCATCGCAAAACACGGGCTACAACACAACAAGTCTGACATGTAATGGTCAATTTGCTTACATAACGAATGGGATATTTTCACCACATAGTATTGGGGTTTCTATGTACGGGTTCAGTCAGTGTTCCAGGTTAATCACATATCTTGAATTTGCCCAATGCGTTGCCATTGTTTATATGAGAGTCTCCATTGATTCAATAGGGCTGTAGATAGGGTAACATTGTCTCCAGTCTTTTGCTCCTTTGACATTACTTTGTGTCGTCCTCAAAATAGACAATTAATCCTGTTCTTGAGTCTATGTTTCAATAAAACTCTCCCGGGGACCAAACACTTTTGTTATCGATTTGGCCTTTGAGCAGCACAGAAAGCTGAATGACTAGGCAACCTTTAGACTGCACTATGTGTGTTCAACCATGTGAAAACGGTATGATCACATTAGGAAGGGGATTTTAGATTATATTTACATATTCCAAGTTTCATTTCAGTTGAAAAAGGAAATTTCGTAGATTTTGTCCAACAGCTGTACTTCATTTGTAACTAAGGCGGGAGTGAATGCATGGGAGCATTATTCTGAAATGAGTGATGAACCTCCAATTTACATTAATATAGCTATCTAGTTACAGTTAATTAGAGGCCAGATACGTGGGTATACTTGTTTGCAGCAGTAAATTATCGGTGATGTACAATAACGAAGCAATAATGAAGATAGGTTTGCAAGCAATAATGAAGATAGGTTTGCATGCTTGTCAAGTAGTCGCTACATTTGGTGACAGCATTTTTTAACGTTATATATCTCTCATCACTCAGTGCCAGTCTGTCATTGATAACCATACAGACACTGTTTTTACCCAAGCTTCATTGTTTTCTCCCTGTAACATCCCTCTGGTGTTTGTCATTAAGCTGTTTCCACGTTCTAATCCTGCTAATTCTAAATTGTGACAACCGACATGTCTATGTGTTTCAGGCACAAATGTATGCACATAAATCTCAGGTTGAGTCAAATACATAAATATATAGTCTACGACATGTCTTCATTATGTATGAAAGAGCAATAGAACTGTATGAGGCTAAACAACACTGGACAGCATTTGTTTTGTTACTGATCAGGAAGAAGTGAGAGGCATGAGAGTGCAGTGTGGCTTTGAGGCACGTGACTCTCCTTTGTCCCCCGGTTCTCCTGTGTCCCCCTGTTCTTCTATGTCGATCGCTCTTTCTAAATTAATCTTTCCTGGATTCCTTTTATCCTCTCTTTCTTTTCAAAGAAGGAGATCCTATGAGAGTGACATGGACCTCCTCCAATACGATTGAGAAGGAGATCCTAGGGGAGTGACATGAACCTTCTCCTACAATATGATTGAGAAGGAGATCCTAGGAGAGTGACATGAACCTTCTCCTCCAATACAATTGAGAAGGAGATCCTAGGGGAGTGACAAGAACCTTCTCCTACAATACGATTGAGAAGGAGATCCTAGGAGAGTGACATGAACCTTCTCCTACAATACGATTGAGAAGGAGGTCCTAATGGAGGGACATGGACCTTCTCCTTCAGTACAATTGAGAAGGAGATCCTAGGGGAGTGACAAGAACCTTCTCCTACAATACGATTGAGAAGGAGGTCCTAATGGAGGGACATGGACCTTCTCCTTCAGTACAATTGAGAAGGAGATCCTAGGGGAGTGACAAGAACCTTCTCCTACAATACGATTGAGAAGGAGATCCTAATGGAGGGACATGGACCTTCTCCTCCAGTACAATTGAGAAGGAGGTGAGGAGATAGGATGCAAGGAATTGAGATAGAGCCCCTACCTACCTCCTGATCAACAAAACATATTGTGGATCAAACTTAACCGAGTCCCTCAAGCACTGAAAATACTGTGGATGACAGAAGACCTGCTTAGAACAAGAGAGAGAGAACTATGCATGTCTTCAATTCCCTCAATCTCATACCTTCCCTGTGTGAAGACTCTTGGTATAATCTGATATTTCCTCAGTACAAGCACACTATGTGCTATAAATCACACACACACACACACACACACACACACACACACACACACACACACACACACACACACACACACACACACACACACACACACACACACACACACACACACACACACACACACACACACACACACACACACACACACACACACACAGGGGACATGAAAAACATCACTCTTTGATCGCCCCATGAAGTGACAGACCGTAGGTTCTAAACATATTTGGGAGAGCAAAACGGCTAGGCGGTGAGACAAATTTTATAAAAATCCATGCTGTGCACATGGCACGTGATGGTGTTAAACCAGCAACACATATGATGATCTTGCCTTGCATTCTGTTACCTGAAATGCTCTATAATTGATGAACCTGTTCACTGCCATCTAAATTGAAATGTGCTCCATGGCAGGCTGCAGGCTGGGAGGAGGAGGGAGGAGAAATTACATTTCACAGCATTGAGAACCCAGACGGTGCCATGGAGTGAAAAGCTGCAGGGAGAAGTGAATTGGTCTCAGTGAAAACATGGCTGCCGAAGTGCCTTATTTGCTTTGCTTAACCTACCCGGTGTGAGTGTACTCTCCTCTACAGTTCAGTGCTCTGAATATGGGCCCTCAGTCACTCCCTCTTGTGGAGTTAACAACAAGGTCGGTGCTGCTCGGCTTTTTAAAGAGAATATGTAAATACACACGGCTAAATTAGGCCCAGAGGTGTGCTGTGTGTGAGGCCCAGAGGTGAGCTCTGTGTTTGTGCACCCCTTGATTTTCTTTCAGTGGCCTTGTCCAGCGTTATTTTGGTCTTCAGAGGGATGTGCCTCCTCTTCCCTGTCTTTCCAAATGATGAGTACTCCTGTTCCAGTGCTTCTCATAAATTGCCATGTTGAAGATTTAATGTGAATCTCCACTCAAGTACAGTACATACTGTAGGCTATAACTGTGTGACTCTACTACAGATAGCCCTGAAGGCACAGTCAGTAGATAATGGTTATATTGATAGTCATAGTCTTGATAGGCCAATTAGTGCCTTTACATAGAAATTGAGGAGTAGGAGGCGTACTTATCCATACTTCTGCAGCATACTGTATCTCTGCCGAACACTGGATTGATCCAAGATTACAGTATAATCTATATCGAGAAACAGGGAAAACAAGTTGAGCTGGTCGAGAACTCTCACTTTGCCTGTCAAATGCAAATGATGTTGGTGCATGTTACAGAATCACTGGATAATCCATGCCAAATCCCATAGGACCAGCCATTGTTGACGGAAACAAAACACCCACCTGTGGTTTTCCTGCCCCATTCATTCCTTGCCATTTTGTCCAAGGGATGTTATTCAAATCCAACAGTAAGGAGGAGGCGATTGAAATCACCGCTAGTGCCATTAAATGTCCATGTAGTAGACATTAATACGAATTGGACTGTCTTATCGTTTGAAAAGATGCATTTTATTCATTGCTTTCGACTGGAGGACACAGATATGGAAGCACACTTCAATAGAGTGCTTGAGCAGTTTGGGACACATGAGGCTTTTGCGCACTTTCTAGGCTGTGCTGTACACATAGCATTTTATCCAATGACAGATTTCCAGAAGTACAGTCACATCTCTCAGAAGTACATGAAGATGTAGCTTTTAGGGGGAACATGTATTTGAGGATTGTCACAAAAACCCCCCATAGCTGTCAAAAGTGAATAATGAATGCTTAGATTTTATTTGGACCAGGGCCATACTTTATGGCATCCATTCGATGACGATCCCTTTTCCTTCTTTGGTTTCTTACTCACGGGGGAGAGGTTATGAGGTTACATACATTGAGCCCCCAGTCTTATATTCCCCCCTAGACCAGTCCCACAGCAAGGACTTGCACTCCCCGCTGCAATCAAAAGAAATGCACAACGCCAGCACATTCTCTTTAGCCTTGCTAATCTGCAGCTCTGACTATTTCCCCCAAGAATAACCGCTGCAGAGGAGAGAGGAAAGGAGGGAGGAGGGATCGGGCTGCTGACATGGAGAGCGAATGCTTCTTAAATGGGGAGAATGGTAGATTTCATTGGGGAGAGAGAAAATGAGCCGGTGAATAATCGTGATGATAGCCCTGTGAACTATCTCCAGGCTTTTGCCCCTGACCTCGTCCCATGACATCCCATGACATCCTCATTAAAATTAAGAGGGGAGGGAAAAGAGGTGCTCCTTGGTTGGTTCCTTACCAGAAAGCCCTTTTTTGCATTCATTGAAATGATCCCAGGAGCTAGGGGGTCAATTTTAAAGAGATGCAGAGGAGGGTGTAGAATACTTAGGCACTCAGGATGAGGTGTTACACCCCTTTTAGCTCGGGGTAATTACACTGGTCCCAGTGATAGAGTTCCTGTGGGATCTTTAGTCCAGCTACTAAGGTTATTGTGCGTTAGAGCTGAACCTCACTTGTATCTTGACCTGTTTAATAGTAATAACCCCAAACATATTAAAAGGATTACATACAACCTTGAAAAAATAGGTACATACTAAATTGATTCTGATTCGATTTCTATTGAAATAAGTATATTTTGTGATGCTTCGAAAGTCTTCTATCCTAACCTTGTCAACATATAAAATGAGAAAGATAGAGAACAGAATCATATGGAAGGACCACCAGAGGGCAGGCTGGGCTCACGGATAGTAGCCCAACAAGGCATGTGAGACAAGGTAACCAGAGGGAATTAAGCACAGGCGCAAAGGACCCAAGGCCGGGCCTACGATAAGTCCGCGACACCCCGTGAGTTCACCATGGGAGAGAAAGTGATGGTGCTCGTGCCCACAGCTGAACACTGCTTGCTGGCGCAGTGGAGGGGGCCCTACGAGGTAATGAAAAGGGTCTCACCGGTCAATTACTTCATCAAGCAACCTGACAGGAGGAAGAAGGTCCAACTCTATCACATAAACCTGTTGAAGAAGTACCATGGAAGAGAGGAGGAGGTGGCTTTGATGGCCCTGGAGGGCAAAGGAAAAGAGGAGGCTCTACCACAGGTGCGCCGTGGCCAAACTCTCCTTCCGGAGCAGTCGAGATAGCTAGACAAGCTGATTATGAACTTCGGTCAGGTATTCTCTCCATTCCCAGGACAAACAGATGTCCTGTTCCACCATATCCACACTGAACCCGGCAAGAAGGTGCATATCCGCCCTTACAGGATTCCTGAAGCTCGCCGAGTCATCGCTAAGAACGAGGTAAGGGAGATGTTGAGGATGGGTGTGATCGAACCATCGACGAGTGAGTGGTCCAGTCCCATAGTCCTGGTCCCCAAACCCGATGGTAGTTTGAGACTCTGCAACAACTTTAGGGGCGTGAATGCCATCTCTACATTCGACGCGTATCCCATGCCCCGCGTGGATGAACTCTTGGAGCGCTTAGGAAAGGCCAAGTTCATCACCACCCTGGATTTGACGAAGGGATATTGGCAAGTGCCGGTGGCTCCGGAGGATCACCCAAAGACTGCCTTCGCCACACCGGAGGGGCTTTTCCAGTATGTGAGAATGCCCTTCGGACTGCATGGTGCCGCTGCAACTTTCCAACGCCTCATGAATGCCATTCTGCGGCTCCATCAAGAGTACGCAGCGGCGTACATAGACGAATTGGTCATCCACAGCGAGGACTGGGATAGTCACCTCCTGCGACTACAGGCGGTGCTCGTGAGTCTGGAAGCCACAGGGTTGACGGCCAATCCCAAAAAATGCTGCCTGGGCCTGTCCGAAACGGAATACCTGGGGTACACCGTGGGAAATGGGAAAATACGCCCACAGGCAGAGAAGACCAGGGCAATTCGGGACTGGCCTTGACCCCGGACCAAGCGAGACTTAGGGATAATGGGATATTTTCGCCGTTTTATCCCGGGATATGCAACCATTGCCAACCCCCTCACAAACCTCATCAAGAAAAACTTGCCAAACCGGGTAGAGTGGAAAGACGAGACGGAAAATGCCTTTCAATCGCTAAAAGATGGCCTGTGTTCTGATCCCGTCATACAGGCTCGGGGCTCGGGGCCGTACTAGCTCAGGGTAAAGGCGAAGCAGAGAAGCCGATTCTGTTCATAAGTAGGAAGCTCAGCGATCGGGAACAGAGACATGCTACCGTAGAGAAAGAGGCCTTAGCCATTAAGTGGGCCCTCGATTATCTCCGGTACTACCTACTGGGTTGGAGGTTTGCATTAGTTACTGATCATGCGCCCCTCACGTGGATGGCTGGTAAGAGAAACAATAACAACAGAATAGCCAGATGGTTTCTGGCTTTACAACCGTTCTCTTTCCATGTCATCCACAGGGCCGGATCGAGGAACGGGAATGCAAACGCGCTGTCCCGAAGCGACCAAGACGGTGCGTCTGGCGCCTGACCCTCCGGTTTGGTCCTGAGGGGGGAGGTATGTGGAAGGACCACCAGAGGGCAGGCTGGGCTCACGGATAGTAGCCCAACAAGGCATGTGAGACAAGGTAACCAGAGGCAATTAAGCACAGCTGACGGTACTAATGACATATTCTCTTTCCCCTATAAGAGAGAGTATGGAACCAGCAGATAAAGGGGGGGAAACTATCTCTGGAGGATGGCCACCAAGAGAGGGAGCTATCCACGAAGAACCATTAAGACGGTGACAAACCCGTGACTTTTGTTGTAGTTTAAAGATAATCGTATTGTGTTCCTGTTTCATCTGGAGAAGAAGATGTATGTTTTTCCTTGGGAGATTTTCATTGATTATGTTGAAGTGTTTGTATTGATCAAAATCCCTCAATATAGAACTGTGTTCAATCAAGAAAACCTACTCCGAGCTCATTTATTCCACCTTTCCACTTTAGAGTGATGCCAAATGACTTGGTCCGCTCACATTCATGAGCTGGGTGTGGACTTATTCCAGCACTGATAGATAGTCATCACAGTTGGGAGGATTGAAACCACGGCTGTGTGTTCTTCTACCCAGCAGCAGCGCGATGTGACAGGGTCCTGATGGGAATGCTCCCTGACTAACTGAGTATTTGGCTGTCCGATTCATTAGGGATTATCTCTGCAGCACAAACAGAGACAGTCCATCTCGCCTTCTCTCTCTCATTTCTTGTGTCATTGTTTTGCATTGTTCTGGTGATAAATCTGTGGATAAGGTCCCCTAGAGGTGTTTTGGATGCACATATTTAGAAAGATCAGTAGATATGAGTGGAAACAGTGTGTGTATATAGATACAGATTGACCTTTAGACTCTGCTAGCATGACTGCACCCTGTATTTCTCCTCACTAAAGGACAAATTGCATCCACTAAGGGAAACATGGCTTACACACACACACACATACGCACAGCTCTAGCTAAATGTACGATTTATGGCCTTCCCCACCACCATCACAGCGTTTTGCACCTTTTCCTCTCCCCGCTTTTTCCGACAATGACTAGAATTCCAATGAGAGTTCCATGCTGCCTAGACTCATGACACTCAGCAGATATGGCGCTCCATGTTGCCTAGACTCAAGTCACTCAACAGTGCAGATGTATTACAGTAGTGCACTACTTTAGACCAGGGCCCTCACCTTATTCCCTATATAGTGCACTACGAAGGTGACACCCATCTCAAAAAAGACACGGTTGATGAATCTTATGATTCAAAATATTCTTATAAAAATATTGTTATAAAGGGAATAGGGTGCCATTTGGGACTCATCACTAACTCAGACAGGCATGCACAAGGCACACTGTTCTCTCTCTTTTCACACTATTCACTTACACTATATCAGTCTGCACTTTTTGCATTCCGTTACTGACTTAGGGCCACACACATTTCTACAGAAAAAATTGCATCAACTCCCAAGGCACCCCTAATGTGCTTGTTTACAGCTTCGCTGAGGAAAAACAATGCTAAACCCTTTCTAAGAATTCTGAATGAGGCAGAACTCTTTTGGCTTTCTAAATTACAAATCAGGAAGGCTCCATGGCCTCAAAGTAGGATTCCTATCGGCTTCCATTGATAATTGACCAAGTTCCACACCTTACATTGTAACTATCACCTTGTTTAAGGTTACTATAAAACGTCCCTCCTCACCGCCGTCAGGCAGAGAAAGCAATACTGCCCTGTCCGTCTGTGTTAGTCACTCAGACAAGACTCCCTTTCCAAGAACAACGGTCACTCAAGTGCCGTCTAAAAGTAATCAGTGCGATGTCTATAACACCAGCCAACAGGATCAGCTGGGGCTTTGTGAGAGCGAAATTGACTGCTGGACCTTGCCAAAATATCCTCAAAGTAATTTCTCCCAATCTGAGTGTCGGGGATACTTGTTAATCCACTGTACCCAACTGCCCATCATCTATAAATAAACTGGCCGTATCTTGTAAAGACGCCATGTTAAAGAGCTGATTTTGAGGTCGGACTCTTATTAAGGCTGATCATTCTTCATTTCCGCTTGGTTGAGGAGAGCAAATTGGCACAGGAGACAGCACACTGCGAACAGCAGACAGCACACTGGGAACAGCAGACGCCGCACTGGGAACAGGAGACAGCACACTGGGAACAGCAGACAGAACACTGGGAACAGCAGACGGAACACTGGGAACAGCAGACGGCACACTGGGAACAGCAGACGGCACACTGGGAACAGCAGACAGAACACTGGGAACAGCAGACGCCGCACTGGGAACAGGAGACGCCACACTGGGAACAGCAGACGGCACACTGGGAACAGCAGACGGCACACTGGGAACAGCAGACGGCACACTGGGAACAGCAGACGGCACACTGGGAACAGCAGACGGCACACTGGGAACAGCAGACGGCACACTGGGAACAGCAGACGGCACACTGGGAACAGCAGACGGCACACTGGGAACAGCAGACGGCACACTGGGAACAGCAGACGGCACTCTGGGAACAGGAGACGGCACTCTGGGAACAGGAGACGGCACTCTGGGAACAGGAGACGGCACTCTGGGAACAGGAGACGGCACTCTGGGAACAGGAGACGGCACTCTGGGAACAGGAGACGGCACTCTGGGAACAGATGGCACTCTGGGAACAGATGGCACTCTGGGAACAGATGGCACTCTGGGAACAGATGGCACTCTGGGAACAGATGGCGGCACACTTGTAACAGGAGACGGCACACTGGGAACAGGAGTCAGCACACTGGGAACAGGAGTCAGCACACTGGGAACAGGAGACAGCACACTGGGAACAGGAGACAGCACACTGGGAACAGGAGACAGCACACTGGGAACAGGAGACAGCACACTGGGAACAGGAGACAGCACACTGGGAACAGGAGACAGCACACTGGGAACAGGAGACAGCACACTGGGAACAGGTTGAGGAAATGTGGGTGGCTGTGGGCAGTGGAAGACAGGAGGCAGACAGGACAGAAAGATAATGTTGTTAATTGTTTCAATTTGCAGCTCTGTTGCTAAGCAAATACACATTTTTTCATATGCTGTGCTGTTTATGTGTAATATAATAATAATAATTATATAATAATAATAGCAGACGCTTTTATCCATAGCAGTTTACAGTAATGCGTGCATACAGCAGGCATCAAACCCACAACCCTTGGCATTGCAAGCACCATGCTCTACCACCTGAGCCACACTGTATTTTGTTCTACTGTGAGCAGATTTCATTGAGAGACTTAGGCCTCCTGTACAGTAAGACCCTAAACTATAGCAATAGTCTGTGATCTGTGTGAAGTAAAAGTTAATAAGAACTAACTTATAATTCAATTCAAAATGTCTCTCTGTCTTTATGATGCTAGAAGCTATTTCTGCCTTAAATCTACATAAAGTCATAATGCAGCATGCCACAATGATGGCGCGAGCGAATTGTTTGTTTTGCATCAGTGCATTTCCAGATAGTTCTTTAATAAATGACGGAAGGGTAAGGCGCTTAAATGAGCTAATTCCCATTGTGGGTATTACTTGCCAAAAAGTTAATTAAAATGCACAGCAAAGGGGCATCTCTTCCCCCAGAGGATCCAATACTGCAGTCTGATACAGTGTCATGAATACCTGATTGTCATACCGATACAGTGTCACGAATACCTGATTGTCATACCAATACAGTGTCATGAATACGACATGAATTTGCATCCTGCAACACAAACTCAAAAAAGTTCTGGGACACTGTAAAGTCCATGGAGAATAAGAACACCTCCTCCCAGCTGCCCACTGCACTAAAGACAGGGAACACTGTTACCACCAATAAATCCACTATAATTGAGAATTTCAATAAGCATTTTTCTACGGCTGGCCATGCTTTCCACCTGGCTACCCCTACCCCGGTCAACAGCACTGCACCCCCCACAGCAACTGGCCCAAGCCTTCCCCATTTCTCCTCCTCCCAAATCCAGTCAGCTGATGTTCTGAAAGAGCTGCAAAATCTGGACCCCTACAAATGAGCCGGGCTAGACAATCTGGACCTGTAACGGCAGTCTATTTCGTCCTCCTCATCGGACGAGGAGAGGCGAGAAGGATCGGAGGACCAATGTACAGCGTGGTAAGTTTCCATGATTTAATAACATGAAAACAAATATACAATTGTCAGGTTTTGGCCAAGACTGTTCGGGTTTTGGTCACTAGATGTCCCCATTGCACCTTTTTTGTACCTTTTGTTTTTCTTGCTCTAATTATTGTTTGCACCTGTAGGTCATTCCCTTGTTAGTATTTAAACCCTGTGTGTTCCTCAGTTCCTTGCTCAGTGTTTGTAAGTTAGCACCCAGCCCCAGCCCAAGCCTTGTTTTATTCAGATATTTCTCTTGTTGGATTTTCCAGAGGTTCTCTGGTTTAGTTCTTGTGTATTATGAGGTTTGTTTTTCCCTGCTGTTTTTTACCACTTTGTGGAGTTTCTTTTGTATTTTGGAGGATTTCCATTTTGTGCCTTTTGGCTTTATTTTTGGACATTGTGGATTTAGTTTCTTTGCCTGAAGATTTTGTTCTTTAATTAAACCACCATCTCTAGTACTGCTGTGTCTGCCTCATCTTCTGGGTTCTGACGATTATTAGTGACTGTTTCTCGCACCGGGTCCTGACAACAATTACAAAATAACAAAACAAACTAACCGTCACAGTCCCGTGTGGCACAAACACTGACACAGAAAACAACCACCCACAATCCCCAACACAAAACAAGCCACCTATATATGATTCTCAATCAGGGACAACGATTGACAGCTGCCTCTGATTGAGAATCATATTAGGCTGAACACAGAAACAGACAAACTAGACACACAACATAGAATGCCCACCCAGCTCACGTCCTGACCAACACTAAAACAAGCAAAACACATAAGCACTATGGTCAGGACGTGACAGGACGAAATTGTTGCAACCCCTATTACTAGCCTGTTCAACCTCTCTTTCGTGTCGTCTGAGATTCCCAAAGATTGGAAAGCAGCTGCGGTCATCCCCCTCTTCAAAGGGGGGGACACTCTTGACCCAAACTGCTACAGACCTATATCTATCCTACCCTGCCTTTCTAAGGTCTTCGAAAGCCAAGTCAACAATCAGATTACCGACCATTTCGAATCCCACCATACCTTCTCCGCTATGCAATCTGGTTTCAGAACTGGTCATGGGTGCACCTCAGCCAAGCTCAAGGTCCTAAACGATATCCTAACCGCCATCGATAAGAAACAATACTGTGCAGCCGTATTCAATGACCCGGCCAAGGCTTTCGACTCTGTCAATCACCACATCCTCATCGGCAGACTCGATAGCCTTGGTTTTTCAAATGATTGCCTTGCCTGGTTCACCAACTACTTCTCTGATAGAGTTCAGTGTGTCAAATCGGAGGGCCTGTTGTCCGGGCCTCTGGCAGTCTCTATGGGGGTGCCACAGGGTTCAATTCTTGGGCCGACTCTCTTCTCTGTATACATCAATGATGTCGCTCTTGCTGCTGGTGAGTCTCTGATCCACCTCTACGCAGACGACACTATTCTGTATACTTCTGGCCCTTCTGGCCCTTTAACTGTGTTAACAACCCTCCAGACGAGCTTCAATGCCATACAACTCTCCTTCCGTGGCCTCCAATTGCTCTTAAATACAAGTAAAACTAAATGCATGCTCTTCAACCGATCACTGCCTGCACCTGCCCGCCCATCAAGCATCACTACTCTGGACGGTTCTGACTTAGAATATGTGGACAACTACAAATACCTAGGTGTCTGGTTAGACTGTAAACTCTCCTTCCAGACTCACATCAAACATCTCCAATCCAAAGTTAAATCTAGAATTGGCTTCCTATTTCGCAACAAAGCATCCTTCACTCATGCTGCCAAACATACCCTCGTAAAACTGACCATCCTACCGATCCTCGACTTCGGCAATGTCATTTACAAAATAGCCTCCAATACCCTACTCAATAAATTGGATGCAGTCTATCACAGTGCCTTCCGTTTTGTCACCAAAGCCCCATATACTACCCACCACTGCGACCTGTACGCTCTCATTGGCCCTCGCTTCATACTCGTCGCCAAACCCACTGGCTCCAGGGCATCTACAAGACCCTGCTAGGTAAAGTCCCCCCTTATCTCAGCTCGCTGGTCACCAAAGCAGCACCCACCTGTAGCACGCGCTCCAGTAGGTATATCTCTCTGGTCACCCCCAAAACCAATTCTTCCTTTGGCCGCCTCTCCTTCCAGTTCTCTGCTGCCAATGACTGGAACAAACTACAAAAATCTCTGAATCTGGAAACACTTATCTCCCTCACTAGCTTTAAGCACCAGCTGTCAGAGCAGCTCACAGATTACTGCACCTGTACATAGCCCATCTATAATTTACCCCAAATAACTACCTCTCCCCCTACTGTATTTATTTATTTTGCTCCTTTGCACCCCATTATTTCTATTTCTACTTTGCACATTCCTCCACTGCAAATCTACCATTCCAGTGTTTTACTTGCTATATTGTATTTACCTCGCCACTATGGCCTTTTTTTTGCCTTCACCTCCCGTATCTCACCTCATTTGCTCACATTGTATATAGACTTATTTTTCTACTGTATTATTGACTGTATGTTTGTTTTATTCCATGTGTAACTCTGTGTTGTTGTGTGTCGAACTGCTTTGCTTTATCTTGGCCAGGTCGCAATTGTAAATGAGAACTTGTTCTCAACTTGCCTACCTGGTTAAATAAAGGTGAAATAAAATAAATAAAAAATACCTGATTGTCATACCGATACAGTGTCATGAATTCGTGATTGTCATACCGATACAGTAATACGTACTCACTACCCACCAACCTTAATCAGCTCTTAAATTAGATTCCCTGTCACCTTTTGTTCCCTTTAGCCACATGTTGACTATGGCAACCCAAGTCTTTCTCACTCATTAATGATTCCTCATTAGAAGAATATCCTCCTCAAAGCAAAAAGAGAATAGAGAGTGTTTAGCAATGTAAAATCAGTTAATGCACTTATGCCATAGAGAATATTATTAAATGGACAGGGTTAGTAGATGGGGCAGAAAAACATGGCAGCGGTGAATTACATATTCTCAGCCAGGCAGCTAGGGAACAAACAGATGAACGATTTTGAACAATTTCCCACAATTTGGTTAGTTCCCTCCATGCATTTCCAAGTGTGTTTCATCGACTAGTTTCATAGCCTGACAAGAACTAGACAAGTTTATTAAAAAACATTAATTTCCATGTCAATCCTGTAGTGTACATTAAGGTGTTCGTTAAGAGTCATGGATAGTTTGGACCTCCAGCTTTCCAGCTTAGTGATGACAGTCAATGGAATAGCTGTAGTAGATTGCCATCAACACTTTGATTTGAATATCAAAGTATTCCTGGTTGGTCTATGCAAGTTTTAGAGGAAGGAAATAAGTTCCTTTGGAAGGAAAATAAACTTCTGTCAGTTCAACATAACTGGTTTTGAGGCTAGCTTTTTACACTATTTATTAATAAGGCTAAATGATCCGTGTTAATTATAGCTATGCTGGCTTTAGTGTTGCCTTTTTGAGGATTTAGCTGCATTAACTTCTTTGGGCTGCAGGGGCAGTATTGAGTAACTTGGATGAAAGGTGCCCATTTCAAACGGCCTCGTACTCAATTCTTGCTCGTACAATATGCATATTATTATTACTATTGGATAGAAAACACTCTCAAGTTTCTAAAACCGTTTGAATTATATCTGTGAGTAAAACAGAACTAATTTTGCAGCAAACTTCCTGTCAGAAAGTGAAAAATCTCAAATCGAGGCTCTGTTCCAGGGCCTACCTAATCTTTTGCTTGAAATCTATTAGTATACATGCACTTCATACGCCTTCCACTAGATGTCAATAGGCTGTGAGAGGTGAAATGGGGTCTCTAGCTCTTTTTATGGTCAAAAGAGAGCGCTTGGAATGACAGTACCCCAATTTCCTTTGTTCAGGAAGATGCGGAAAGGACTTCCGGATTGGCTTCTGAAAAGCTGTTGTTATAGACGGCTAATAGCTCCGGCTTTGATTTTATTTGATAAATGTGACAATATCATCGTAAAGTATGTTTTTTCAATATAGTTTAATCAGATTATTGAAAAAAAAAAAAGGGAGTTTTGGCGTGTTCCGTTCTCTGAGTTTGTTGACGATGGAGAGCTTCGCGCCACTTGGCAAGTTTTGCTTGCTAAATCGAGAGGGAAAAAGGCCGTTCTAAAACCAAACAACGATTGTTCTGGACGAAGGACCCCTTGTACAACATTCTGATGGAAGATCATCAAAAGTAGGACCCATTTATGATGTTATTTCATATATCTGTCGAACATGTGTACTATTAGTTTGCGCCCAGATTTTGGGCGCTCTCTCGCCATAACGTAAGCTGCATGTCGTAATGAAGTTATTTTTAGAATTCTAACACGGCGATTGCATTAAGAACTAAGCTATCTTTAATTTGCTGTCCAACATGTATTTTTTAGTAAAGTCTATGAATAGTTATTTGATTAGAATAGGTGAGTGTCAGAAATATATCCGGACATTCTGGGAAAAAGATGCTAAGTTTTCCCAATGTATAACCACGGATTTCAGCTCTAAATATGCACATTTTCGAACAAACCATATATGTATTGTGTAATATGATGTTATAGGACTGTCATCTGATTAGGTTAGTGAAGGTTAGTGAAAGAATTAATATCTTTTGATTTTTATTCGATATCGCTAACGTGCCTAACGAATCAATGCTGTTGTGTGGTTGGCTATTGTAGTAAGCTAATATAATGCTATATTGTGTTTTCGCTGTAAAACACTTAAAGAATCGGAAATATTGGCTGGATTCACAAGATGTTTGTCTTTAATTTGCTGTACACCATGTATTTTTCATAAATGTTTTATGATGAGTATTTAGGTATTTCAATTTGGTCTCTGTAATTGTTCTAGCTGCTTCGGTGCTATTTCCGATTGTAGCTGCAATGTAAAACTATGATTTATACCTCAAATATGCACATTTTTCGAACAAAACATAGATTTATTGTATAACTTGTTATAAGACTGTCATCTGATGAAGTTGTTTCTTGGTTAGTTTGGTTGGTTCTTGGTTAGTTAGGTTGGGTTTGTGCAAGCTACCTGTGCTGTGAAAAATGTCTGTGCTTTTTTGTATTTGGTGGTGAGCTAACATAAATATACGTGGTGTTTTCGCTGTAAAACATTTTAAAAATCGGACATGTTGGCTGGATTCACAAGATGTGTATCTTTCATTTGCTGTATTGGACTTGTTAATGTGTGAAAGTTAAATATTTCTAAAAAATATATTTTGAATTTCGCGCCCTGCACTTGGACGGGCTGTTGTCATAAGTGTACCGACACCGGGCTGCAGCCATAACAGGTTTTAACAGGCAAAGATGACTATTTTCATTACAGTAACTCAGTTTTGTATCATCCTCCCCAAAAAAGTTGCATAGTTACATGCAAAGGATACCAGCATTTTCCACATTCTGAGGGCTGGAGTACTTTCTAAACTGCAGTTCACTGCTTGAATGTCTAAGGCTTGTTCAAGTTTACACTCTTTCTGCTCTTGGGATTTCTTGATACACTCTTAGAAAAAAGGGTTGCAAAAGGGTTATTCAGCTGTCCCCATTGCCGAACACTTTGAATAACCATTTTTGGTTCCAGGTAGAACATTTTTGGTTCCGGGTAGAACCCTTTTGGGTACCATGTAGAACCCTTTCCGCAGAGGGTTCTACATGGAACCCAAAGGGGTTCTACCTGAATCAAAAAGGGCTCTGCTATGGGGACAGCTGAAGAACCCTTTTACAACCCTTTTTGCTAAGAGTGAATAAACAAATCCCATAAGTAGAAAATCCAAAGAAAATACATGACTAAAGGCTAGAAGCTACACAGTGTTATCCAAAATGCGAATTGAAGTCCCTGAAAATCCCTTCAATAATTTATGAAGTACTGAAGGTTACCAGGGATGGTGGAGAGAAAAAGATTACATAAAAACAGAGAAAGGGAGGATGCCAGACCTACCGTATACTGCTACTTCCAATAGATGTACTGTACCTTCCATCAGTACCTTCCATCAGTACCTACCATCTAGTACCTTCCATCACTACCTTCCATCAGTACCTTCCATCTAGTACCTACCGTCAAGTACCTTCCATCAGTACTTTCCATCAGTACCTTCCGTCTAGTACCTTCTGTCTAGTACCTACCATCTAGTGCCTTCCATCAGTACCTTCCTTCAGTATTTTCCATCAGTACCTTCCGTCTAGTACCTATCATCTACAGTAGTACCTTCCGTCTAGTACCTACCATCTAGTATCTTCCATCAGTACCTTCCGTCTAGTACCTACCATCTTCCATCAGTACCTTCCTTCTAGTACCTACCATCTACAGTAGTATCTTCCATCAATACCTTAAATCACTACCATACATCACTACCTTCCATTAGTACCTTCCATTGGTACCTTCCATCAGTACCTTCCATCAGAACCGGGCATTAGTACCTTCCATCAAGGCCTTCCATCAGTGCCTCCAGAGAGAATGTACCCAAACCAGAAGGTTTTTTACAATAATTTGTATTATTTCTAATTAGCAATGATATGATTATTTACTGCACATGACACCAGCATGATGTTGGATATGATGAAGGATATCATGACCTGTACTCTCAGAAAATAAAGTTATATCGCTTGCTTTAAGTGTGTCACATGTTTTTGCACCCAGTATAAAACGATTGTACCTTTTTTTACAGCTGTATAATGGCTCTGACCAGCTGGCACTCTTTCTTGCGCCCCTCTGCTCGAGTCCAGCACCCCAAACTCTGCCAGGCAGTGCCAGTTGTTCTACCATTGATCACATACACATTAGTCCGTAGTTTTCTGCAGCTAGTGCCAGGGCAGCTGTGGAACAGATGTGAGGAGAATCTAGAATGGTTGGATAGGGGTGTTGATTAGCTCACACAAGAAGGGAGATGATTACATCTAGGCTAGTGATACTTTACATCATACTTTGAACCATTTCCAACAGGTTCAGGATCAGCATTATTTGTAGGGGCTGATTTTCTCTGACACTGTCTCCCAGTACAATGTGGGGGGTTCTAACTCGGATGAGGTTTTCTTTTCCAGTGGAGTTGGCCTCCTGCTGGGTCGTATTATCTTTCGATCATTTGACATAGATCTTTCATATGAATGAACCCATCCAGATGGAATGGAAAGTACAGTAAGTATGCCTAAACTACAGTATTTCCCCCTCTTGGAGAATACCATAACCATACATTAGAACAATATTCACTTTTTTCCATACTCTTCATGTTCGCCCAGCACGTCTTTCATAATTATGACGGTGATCTCGCCGCATATGAGAAATGAAACAAATCACGTGCATTTGGTGGCGGACAGGTACCCAAGATGTAGAGGTACTCTCTCTGTTTTATGAGGCCACGTTTCTTCAGCCCCTTGCATGACAGGAAGCAATCGGACCCCCCTACTTCCTCTTCCTACATGAATAAACCAGAAGACAGTCACTGTTTCCCTGGTCTGGGAACACCATGGGGTGTCCGAGCAATCAGGGGTGCTAAGCGGCGTGAAGTCAGAGCATGTTGTCAGCCTGTTAGCCCCCCACGCTACGGACTGATCCAAGGTGACACACGGACTGCATGGGATGCCTTGCTCGGCTTTAAACCAATTAAAGCCGCGGTCCCTTTATATAAAAATCCATTAAAGAAGTCAAGCTCAAGCGACGGAGTAATGGTATAGGACTAATAATAGCCAGATATGGGCAAGGCGGTAGAGAGATGGAAGTGAGGAAGAGTGTCAGCAGGATATAGACTCTATGGTAGTCAGCAGGATATAGACTCTATGGTACAGTAGTCAGCAGGATATAGACTCTGCTAGTCAGCAGGATATAGACTATATGGTAGTCAGCACAATATAGACTATGGTAGTCAGCAGGATATAGACTCTATGGTAGTCAGCAGGATATAGACTCTGGTAGTCAGCTGAATAGACTCTGGTAGTCAGCAGGATATAGACTCTGGTAGTCAGCTGAATAGACTATGGTAGTCAGCAGGATATAGACTCTATGGTAGTCAGCAGGATATAGACTCTGGTAGTCAGCAGGATATAGACTCTGGTAGTCAGCTGAATAGACTCTGGTAGTCATCAGGATATAGACTCTATGGTAGTCAGCAGGATATAGACTCTGGTAGTCAGCAGGATATAGACTCTGGTAGTCAGCTGAATAGACTCTGGTAGTCAGCAGGATATAGACTCTGGTAGTCAGCTGAATAGACTATGGTAGTCAGCAGGATATATATAGACTCTATGGTAGTCAGCAGGATATAGAGTCTCTGGTAGTCAGCTGAATAGACTATGGTAGTCAGCAGGATATAGACTCTATGGTAGTCAGCTGAATAGACTATGGTAGTCAGCAGGATATAGACTCTATGGTAGTCAGCTGAATAGACTATGGTAGTCAGCAGGATATAGACTCTATGGTAGTCAGCAGGATATAGACTCTGGTAGTCAGCAGGATATAGACTCTGGTAGTCAGCTGAATAGACTATGGTAGTCAGCAGGATATAGACTCTATGGTAGTCAGCTGAATAGACTATGGTAGTCAGCAGGATATAGACTCTATGGTAGTCAGCAGGATATAGACTCTGGTAGTCAGCAGGATATAGACTATGGTAGTCAGCTGAATAGACTATGGTAGTCAGCAGGATATAGACTCTATGGTAGTCGGTAGGATATAGACTCTATGGTAGTCAGCAGGATATAGACTCTATGGTAGTCGGTAGGATATAGACTCTATGGTAGTCGGTAGGATATAGACTCTATGGTAGTCAGCAGGATATAGACTCTATGGTAGTCGGTAGGAGCGGAACTCCCCGCTGGGCTCCCTAAGGTCAAAGGGATGTCGAGGCTCACTGTGAACTTATTGTTTAAACATGGCAGCAGTGACTTGATCACTTATGCATGCTGTTCTAATGGCAGACCCCATATCGGGTTAATAGCTCATGTTCTTTATTTTGTGCTCTCCCATCTTGCTCTGCTTAAAGCCCCGCTCCTCCAGGAGTTGGCAAATGGTGTGCCTCCCTTCATAGTATCGGAAAGGGATTTCCTTCCTCCCAACCCCCATATGTTCCAATACTGCACATACCCGACTTTCCCCCCATCTTTCTTTCATGTTATGTGCTTTCCGCCTCATTGGTTCGTCGATGGTGGTCAAAGTTACAGTAAATGTTTTCAGCCCATAAACAATACGATACAGCGCAATTCAGTATGCAGGAGTAAAAACGTTCATTTGAAAGTACGTCGTTGAGCAGCGACACCGCCAATTTGTCAATTTGTATTTTGGGGTGGTTTCCATCTAATTTCCTGTCTTGAAGATCAATAGGCTTTCAAAGATTGAGTCAGGCAGCCTAAGGGTTGGAGACTTGGAGTCTATCCCACATTTTTACAACAGTATTAGCAATACATTAGCAATACATGCATGCTGTGGAGGTTTATGTAACTGGAATGAATAGTCTGGGCCGACAGCAGTTACTAGGTCTATAATTAGGTGTCTGAAAAGAGTAATTTAGTTTATTTATGTTGTTCTGATAACACTGACTGTAAATAAGCCCCCATAATAAACAGCTTTAAGCCAAATGAATTACAAAAGAGGCGATTGCCACAATATCATTTAGAGTCATTATTGTCCGTCTTACGATGTTCGTGTTGATGGTTATGCTTCTTTGCATCACATCTATTCACGTGTTTAAAGGACATTACATCTGCCGAAGTATAGAGCCAGGTACTCGAGCAGTTTCCCCATGTCCCCGACAGCAACACAATGAGATTAGGCCTAGACAGAGCAGCACCGTAATTGTGGCCATTTCTGCACGTCTCTTTTTTTCGAGATAAACTTTAGCTGTGCTCTGTCTTCTCCTTCCCCTCATTATGACACTCCTCTCCAATCACTTGAAGGCGATCTGCTCTATCTCCACATGGCAAATGAATACGATTTATTATTTTAGAGCGCAAGTAGTATAGAGAGAGAAAGAGAGAGCACTTTGTATTGTAGTTGTTTAACTGAGGGTAACAGAGAGCCCAGCGCTCTGTCAGACTCTGTGGCTCGTCATGACAGGCCCCCAGGCCCGAGTCGCCACATTCAGACTTGTTTTCATGAAAAAGAGAATGAGGGATTTACCCCCGCTGTTATTCACACATACAAGCCTGGGGATGTGCTATTCTTCTTTTTTTGGGACTCGTTTTGCAACAGTATTTTTTCCTTTCGTCTTATTAAATGGTTGGTTGACTTCAGATACAAGGATGACATGAAGGACAAGGGCAGACAACATAATACATGTATTTAATGTACTCAGATACTGCAGAAGAGTATACACACATACAGTGGGGAGAACAAGTATTTGATACACTGCCAATTTTGCAGGTTTTCCTACTTACAAAGCATGTAGAGGTCTGTAATTTTTATCATAGGTACACTTCAACTGTGAGAGACGGAATCTAAAACAAAAATCCTGAAAATCACATTGTATGATTTTTAAGTAATTAATTTGCATTTTATGGCATGACATAAGTATTTGATACATCAGAAAAGCAGAACTTAATATTTGGTACAGAAACATTTGTTTTTAATTAACAGAGATCATACGTTTCCTGTAGTTCTTGACCAGGTTTGCACACACTGCAGCAGGGATTTTGGCCCACTCCTCCATACAGACCTTCTCCAGATCCTTCAGGTTTCGGGGCTGTCGCTGTGCAATACGGACTTTCAGCTCCCTCCAAAGATGTTCTATTGGGTTCAGGTCTGGAGACTGGCTAGGCCACTCCAGGACCTTTAGATG
The DNA here is from genome assembly GCF_045679555.1 of Salvelinus alpinus. Classification (NCBI taxonomy): domain Eukaryota; kingdom Metazoa; phylum Chordata; class Actinopteri; order Salmoniformes; family Salmonidae; genus Salvelinus; species Salvelinus alpinus. Next base: position 80,486,457 of record NC_092089.1, on the reverse strand, counting down.
CTTCTTACGGAGCCACTCCTTAGTTGCCCTGGCTGTGTGTTTCGGGTCATTGTCATGCTGGAAGACCCAGCCACGACCCATCTTCAATGCTCTTACTGAGGGAAGGAGGTTGTTGGCCAAGATCTCGCGATACATGGCCCCATCCATCCTCCCCTCAATACGGTGCAGTCGTCCTGTCCCCTTTGCAGAAAAGCATCCCCAAAGAATGATGTTTCCACCTCCATGCTTCACGGTTGGGATGGTGTTCTTGGGGTTGTACTCATCCTTCTTCTTCCTCCAAACACGGCGAGTGGAGTTTAGACCAAAAAGCTCTATTTTTGTCTCATCAGACCACATGACCTTCTCCCATTCCTCCTCTGGATCATCCAGATGGTAATTGGCAAACTTCAGACGGGCCTGGACATGCGCTGGCTTGAGCAGGGGGACCTTGCGTGCGCTGCAGGATTTTAATCTATGACGGCGTAGTGTGTTACTAATGGTTTTCTTTGAGACTGTGGTCCCAGCTCTCTTCAGGTCATTGACCAGGTCCTGCCGTGTAGTTCTGGGCTGATCCCTCACCTTCCTCATGATCATTGATGCCCCACGAGGTGAGATCTTGCATGGAGCCCCAGACCGAGGGTGATTGACCGTCATCTTGAACTTCTTCCATTTTCTAATAATTGCGCCAACAGTTGTTGCCTTCTCACCAAGCTGCTTGCCTATTGTCCTGTAGCCCATCCCAGCCTTGTGCAGGTCTACAATTTTATCCCTGATGTCCTTACACAGCTCTCTGGTCTTGGCCATTGTGGAGAGGTTGGAGTCTGTTTGATTGAGTGTGTGGACAGGTGTCTTTTATACAGGTAACGAGTTCAAACAGGTGCAGTTAATACAAGTAATGAGTGGAAAACAGGAGGGCTTCTTAAAGAAAAACTAACAGGTCTGTGAGAGCCGGAATTCTTACTGGTTGGTAGGTGATCAAATACTTATGTCATGCAATAAAATGCAAATTAATTACTTAAAAATCATTCAATGTGATTTTCTGGATTTTTGTTTTAGATTCCGTCTCTCACAGTTGAAGTGTACCTATGATAAAAATTACAGACATCTACATGCTTTGTAAGTAGGAGAACCTGCAAAATCAGCAGTGTATCAAATACTTGTTCTCCCCACTGTACATGTACTGTAAACCCACATGAAGCACAAAACACAGACAGGTGTGCTGAAAATTGCACCTACCACAATCAAACCATATGTTGTTGTTGGCATACACTTTCGCTCTCTGACGTCTCTGTCCTGGCCTCATTCCTGCGGAAGGAACCAATACTTTCAAGGTAAGGGTGGTGTGTGTGTGTGTGTGTATCCCTGAGCAGAATTCAGCCATGTCAACAATCCACTTGGAATGCATTAGAGACTCATCAACATCAGCTGCAGCTTAAAACCATCCGCTCAGCTCTTTCTCTTGACCATCCTCTCGTGGCAAACATATTCTTAATAACCAAATTCCAAAATAGGGGAGGTACCACTGAGCGGGAGATGGGAAATAGGGGGATACAGGAGAGAGGCATGGACTGAAGCATGGAACCAGGAAACTATTGATCTATTTCTACTGGAAAACAAACAGAAGAAGAGATCCTAATGATGTAAATGTGTGTCTCACATAAGAATGTACCACAGGAATATACATTTGACAATTTTTTCCCCCAACTGTTTTTCCATTTGACTTCTAAAAATGTATGTCCTATTTTCCAGTCTGCAAGCATATCATGATAAATGTACTGTAGATTAAGAAATTAAAAGTCTGTACAAGATAGAAACCTGTTTTATTCATGCTGCACCATGTTACACAAACAACATTTTGACTTTAGTCTTTGTCCAATCCAAGCATGCATCTGTCAGCAAAAAACCCCAACTAAAAACAGAGTTTCATTAAGTTTAGCTTTGAAACTTCTGATTATGTGAAAGAGAATTAACGTGGCATATCATTAGCTGGGGCTTAACCTCATTGGTACTGAGGGGAATCGAGCCCAAGGCCTCAGCCATCATAAAACAATAGTGTACCATTTCAAATCCACATTCCAGCCCCATAAAATTGTCCATAAAACGTAGCCGAGGGGCATGTGAGGAGAAAAAAGGAGGCGATTGTAACTTCTATGAAGGCCATCCTTTCTGGTGTCAATCACTGGCCGGACCCCGTGGTGTTTTACTCCAAACGGCACTTCTCTCTCTCTCAGCTATCATACCTATGTTTGCCTGTCTATCTCCTTAACCGTGGCTAGATCAGGGAATCATTAGGGCATTAAAATACAGGTTATTCTGATAAGATAGCATGGGGAGAAAACGTTCAAAGCTATCTCTCTATCACACACACACCACACACACACTTTATGCCCATGAGCAGCTTTGAGTAGAGAGAGAGAGAGAGACAGGGAATTTGAATCCCCTCTAAGTTTCAAAATCATTGGACCCATTTCCATTTATGAACGTTTTTTATTAATGTATGAATTTTTTTTCTTTTCACACCTTCTTCCTTCCCCATGGGTTCCATGTTGGCAACATATTGATTTCCAAACCAGGTCTATAGCGGGCCTGAAACCATGACCAAGGGCACTGTAAGACACACTTGTTAAGTAAACATTTTGGTCTGATGTAACATTGCATGGCTGGTGCTGCCTGCCTCACTTTACTTAGATGAGGCCTGCCAAGGAACGGATCAGGTTGCCCCGTGCAACTGCAGATGCCATCGCCTCCTGTTGTGAAACTGACAACCCCCACTAAATATGCACTTGGGAGCATCACAATCTTGACCTATTATGTAAAAGAAAAAATAGAAATAATTGCATATATCCCAGCCATGTAAACTTCTCTTTTTTCACTCCAGCAGCTTATTTAACTATGGAACCAATTTTATTTGATTTATTTTCATTTGATTTATTTCACCTTTATTTAACCAGGTAGGCCAGTTGAGAACAAGTTCTCATTTACAACTGCGACCTGACCAGGATAAAGCAAAGCAGTGCGAAAAAAACAACACAGAGTTACACATGGGATAAACAAACGTACAGTCAATAACACAATAGAAAAATCTATGTACAGTGTGTGCAAAGGTAGTAAGATTAGGGAGGTAAGGCAATAAATAGGCCTTAGAGGCAAAATAATTACAATTTAGCATTAACACTGGAGTGATAGATGTGCAGATGATGATGTGCAAGTAGAGATACTGGGGTGCAAAAGAGCAAAATAAATAAATAAATAACAATATGGGGTTGAGGTAGCTGGGTGTGCTATTTACAGATGGGCTGTGTACAGGTACAGTGATCAGTAAGCTGCTCTGACAGCTGATGCTTAAAGTTAGAGAGGGAGATATAAAATTCCTGCTTCAGTGATTTTTGCAATTCGTTCCAATCATTGGCAGCAGAGAACTGGAAGGAAAGGTGGCCAAATGAGGTGTTGGCTTTGGGGATGACCAGGGAAATATACCTGCTGGATCGCGTGCTATGGGTGGGTGTTGCTATGGTGACTAGTGAGCTGCGATAAGGCGGGGCTTTACCTAGCAAAGACATAGATGACCTGGAGCCAGTGGGCCTGGCGACGAATATGTGACGAGGGTCAACCAACGAGAGCATACAGGTCACAGTGGTGGGTTAGCGTATGGGGCTTTGGTGACAAAACGGATGGCACTGCGATAGACTACATCCAATTTGCTGAGTAGAGTGTTGGAGGCTATTTTGTAAATGACATCGCCAAAGTCAAGGATCGGTAGGATAGTCAGTTTTACGAGGGTATGTTTGGCAGCATGAGTGAAGGAGGCTTTGTTGTGAAATAGGAAGCGAATTCTAGATAAAATTTTTGATTGGAGATGCTTAATGTGAGACTGGAAGGAGAGTTTACAGTCTAACCAGACACCTAGGTATTTGTAGTTGTCCACATATTCTAGGTCAGAACCGTCCAGAGTAGTGATGCTAGTTGGGCAAGCGGGTGCGAGCAGCAACCGGTTGAAGAACATGCATTTAGTTTTACTAGCACTTAAAAGCAGTTGGAGGCCACGGAAGGAGAGTTGTATGGCATTGAAGCTCGTCTGGAGGTTTGTTAACACAGTGGCCAAAGAAGGGCCAGAAGTATACAGAATGGTATCGTCTGCGTAGAGGTGGATCAGAGAGTCACCAGCAGCAAGAGCGACATCATTGATATATACAAGGAAAAGAGTCAGCCCGAGAAAATAATAAAATAAAAGGAACAGATTTCTGGGCGTGGTAGAATAGATTCAGGGCATAATGTACAGACAAGGGTATGGTAGGATGCGAGTACAGTGGAGGGAAACCTAGGCATTGAGTGACGATGAGAGCGGTTGTGTCTCTGGAGGCACCAGTTAAGCCAGGTGAGTTCTCTGCATGTGTGGGGGGTGGGACAAATGAGCTATCTAAGGCATGTTGGGCAGGATTGGGGGCTCTACAGTGAAATAAAACAATAATAACTAACCAAAACACCAGTCGACAAGGCGTAGTGACATTAGGAAGAGGCATGTGTAGCCGAGTGATCATAGTGTCCAATGAGCAGCAATAGGTGAGTCAGGGAGCCGTTCGGTAGTCGCTACTACGCTAGGCGAGCTGGAGACACGGCGATTCAGAAAGCTAGCGGGCCGGGGATAGCAGATGGGTCTTCGGCAATGTCGCAATGGAAAAGCCTGTTGAAACCTCCTCGGACGATTACGTCGGCAGACCAGTCGCGATGGATCGGTGGGGCTCCGTGTCGGCAATAAAGGTTCCAGGCCAATTGGCAAAAGAGGTAGTGTAGCCCAAGAATTAACTGGTAGACCTCTTCGGCTAGCCGGGAGATGGGCCTAGCTCGAGGCTAGCTCAAGGCTAACTGGTGCTTGCTTCGGGACAGAGGTGTTAGCCAGCAGTAGCCACTCAGGTTACAGCTAGCTAGCTGCGATGGTCCAGTGTAATGGTCCAGAGTTTGCGGTAGGAATCCGGTGATGTGGTAGAGAAAAAGCAGTCCAATATGCTCTAGGTTGATATCACGCTGTGCAGACTGGCAGGTATTGACCGAGCTGAAGCTAGCTGGTGTCCGAGTTAACGGTGAAGACCGCTAGCAGTAGCTAACTGACTACTAGCTAATAGCTAGTTAGCTGGCTAGCTCCTGATGGGGGTTCCGGTTCTTAAGTATAAAAATAGCAGATCAGGCGGGTTTACTGGAAAGTATTTTCAGTCCGTAGATGTAAAGTGAGATTAAAATATAAACTAAATATATATGGGGAAAAAAAGGAAAACAACTATTTACACAGGACAAGACATGACAAGACAAACACACGTCCGACTGCTACGCCATCTTGGTTGCAATTGTGTTGAATGCTAATGGATCATGTCACACCCCACCTTCATATGAGGGACTGTTGGGTGCCACTGTGAAATGCTGAGTCGGATGCTCTGGATGGGTGAGCGGGAAAATGCAATTGTGCAGAGTAAGCTGAAACTTTCTACTCAGTTATTATTCAAAGTGCATTCTCAGTTAACAGATTGTTAAGAGTTGAATATTTGTGTGTTTTTCAAATTGAATATTTGTGTGTTTTTTCTTCTAGGCTTGTTTCTACCCAGAAGCCTTTGTGTTTGACTGGATGTACTGGCATAGAAATGGACGTAACACCAGGCAGAGCCTCCTGTGGGTGAGATATTTATCTGTGTTTGCTCATTGTTTTCCATCGGTGCCTGCAGTACATCAACAGCTTGGATGCTCCTTCGTAGACTGTTGGTCTCTTGAACACTGTCCCACAGTGAGACACCTGAGCTGTGTTCGAATACCCATACGGTATAATACCCAACTTAATGCGTATAAACTACATACTATTAGTTCATTTTAGTATACTGTAAACAAATGGTATCGTTTCAGTTGAGCGTACTAGCGCTTTGCCCATCTACCGGAAGTTGATGCTGTTGCTATGCAACCTCTTGCTAGCTTGTTAAGATAACAAATGACTAGCTAGACATTTTACGATTTCGGATGTGTTCATAAATTCAATCTGGAGTGCCAGAGTGCATGCTGGGCATTTGTAAATCCAGAGCTTTGTCAGATTGTCTGTTTGTAAATTCAGATTTGGCTCTTGGAGAGTTCAGAGCGCACACTGGACGGAGAGTTCAGCACACTGGACGCTCTGGCCGAGGAGTAGGGTTGATCAGAGTGTTCAAAGGCAGTCAAGCACCCAAGCTAACTGGCTAACGTTGATTAGCTACTTCCAGACACAAATGAGAGAACACCTCACTCTGACCATTTTACTCACCCTAGCAGAGCTGTTTAGGCTTTTTTTTGCTGACGATTACTGACCAGCCGTATTCAACTGGTGTTGAGCATTAGTAAATTAATCTGTTATTCTGCGTTCTGGCACACTCAGACGAGAGTGCTTGAAATCGGAGTAGATTTCTAAAGAAAATTATGTACTTTTTACTCCATACATTTCAATTATGATTGCATGTCTACTTATATTAACTATATACAGTAATTAAGCACGAGGGGGTGTGATATATGGCCAATATACCACAGATAAGGGCTGTTCTTATGCGATGCGGAGTGCCTGGCCATATACCACAAACCCCTGAGGTGCCTTATTGCTATTATAAACTGGTTACCAACGTAATTAGAGGAGTAAAAATAAATGTTTTGTCATACCCGTGGTATACGGTCTGATATACCACAGCTGTCAGCCAATCAACATTCAGGGCTCGAACCACCCAATATATAATTATCAATATACGCCTACTGTATGATAGCTAGCAAATTATTTAACGTTAGCCTGCCTAGCTACTTCTGAAAAAGGAAAATGTTTTATTTCTACAATTTCTAAAAGCTAATCAAACAAAAACATCATTACTTTTATGAGACGTGTTTGTGCATTAGTAGCACAATTTCTAACTTATTTACATTCGTTTTTACTTACACTTGTATGTTGACTCCATATTGACGTTGAGGTTTTAAGTTTTGGCGGACTTTTCTTAGTGGATGTACAATCATCGCGAATTGAATGATGGGGTGTTTCAGGCCCCAAAGTGAACATAATTGTACACTCGCAAACCATTAAAAACGAGGGCTGAGGGGCTTACGTTGCAAACTTCCCTTGCTTGGCTAATAATTTGGACCGACGACAAATATCCCCCAAGAGCATAGGCCTGAGGGTTTAGGGCCGAGGGCTGTTTACTTTGAGACGTAGCCTTCATATTTTGATGAATTTAGTACGACATCCGGGAACTATTGGCATACTAACTATATCAATACTATGACCATTAAGCTACTACATACTCAATTTGTCATAAAAGTACAGTTAGTATGAGTATTCGAACACAGCTATCCCACAGTGAGACTTTTGGCCTTTTGAACGCTGTCCCACAGTGAGACTTTTGGTCTCTTGAATGCTGTCCCACAGTGAGAAGGCGAATTGTGCCATGTAGTTACAGGAACCGGGCAGGCCAGGAGGCACAGCACTGGAGGTTCCCTCGAAATAAGTAGGCCACTCCTACTTCTAGAGCGCTCTGTTAGACTCCATTTGTAAACTAACATACACACACAGGCAGCCTGGAGCAGTCCAGCCTGCTTAGATTTCACACTGCTTCTCTCTCATTCACTGCAAAGCTTGGGCCAAGTTAGCTACACGAAGAGGAGAGTGCATGTTCCTTCTTCCCCCAAGCTCCACACGTGCGTGTCTCAGACAGTCTTTCATCATACAGGTGCTTGTTAAGGTTACTGTATACTACCATACTGGTGGACGAAGCAAGGGAAATAGCAGGCAATTTTTTCTGTGTGAGTAAATGTTGTCAAGGGAGGGAGGCCATGCGTTTGTCTACAAAATAATGAACAACAGGGACAGATGGACGATACAATGCTACTCAGTGTGTGACGGCCAACACCGTCATCATACATACTGTACATCCGAAATGCTGGCAAAACATGCCCTGGGCTAACCACCAGATTGTTACACCGTTGGATACTGTGCCATCGATTTGGCTATTCCTCCTAGAACAGCAAATCGCCCTCTGCTCCACAGAACTAGAATTCATTTGTTTTCTATGTTCTGCACCACCTCTATATTTGAACAGTGTGTATTTGGACATTCTTGAAAACGAGATGGTTCATCAAGAGATTTCATTCTGCACAAATTTCAAATAAATGACATCTATTTGTTGTGATACTCAGGATTCCAATTGAGCTGCCATGACATATGTTGATGCTTTTGAGTCAATGCTGTGTTGCTGTGACTTAATCGCCAGTCATTTGTTGTCAACGTCAACTAATGGTGCTGTTGAGAACTCAGTAGCTACATCCCAATCGGATCCTTATGGACCCTGGTCAAAAGTAGTGCACTAAATAGAGAAGAGTGTGCCATTTGGAACATATAATAGCCTCAGTGACTAAATACAGGTGAATAAAGGTACTGCCAATGATGTTGTACAGACCATGAAATGTTTATGTTGAATGGAGGGGAAATATGTGTTTGACAATAGTTGCTCTCAATTTTAACTTCCACTTACCATAGAAATGTGATATATTGACAGTTGCTGAAGGCAAACAATTTGTCAGCATTCAGCAAACAAATGTGGGTGTGGGTTTGTGTACTCAATGTTGTCTTTGTTTAATGGTGTGTGTGTGTATGTGTGTGCACATTAGCGTGTGTGACCTCAATAAGCCACGAGTCAAATATGGAGATTTCTCTAACATTTTACATAGTTGCCTCTTGTTTTGTTGTTTTCCTGGAGGTTATCTAGAAGACACAAGACCTGAGGCTGCCACTCCTTGGTTACATGGTTCATCTATTGAGCAGGTTCTGCCACCAAGTGGACAAAATAAGAAGTTCTCTCTGCCTTTCTTCCTCTGAAGTAGTGAGCCTTTACCACGCAGTATTTATTCAAGTGTATATAATCCCTTTCATTAGAACTATTCCTCAATACATGTAATACTAATCTTACCTTATCAATGTTCAGTTAGACTGAACCGGGGTTTACTGAGCTTTGGCTCATCACGTCACTCAAAAGAGGTGAGGGTGGAGTGCCTGGCTGAAATCGAGCATCACCGGGCCATGATGAATCGTTCAGAAACATAAAACATGGATAAAATATAAGTTACAATTTCCAAAATAGTTTCCTTGGGAAGGCAGGTAAAGCGAGATATGCTTTTTCTAAACCACAAACACTTTTGCATGTGAAAACACTGAATCCTTACTCATTACCTACGTGCTTGCACCCAGCTCACCCCCAGTGGGCAGCCCGGTTTCAAAATTAATGCAATCAACGCTAAACCGGTCCACCTGGGGCAGGCCCAGGGCATTAATCTTCCTAGGTGAACAAAGCTGCTTCCTTCCTTGTGTTAGTGTCACCTAGTGGCCACCGTGCCTATATCACTTCATGCATTGCGTCACGGAAAATCGAGTGACTTGAAATGTAGATGGGAAGTTGTTTATAAATCATCTACGTTCTATTGGTTCTATTATTACTCCATTTTCTGATGCGGTAGTACTCTTTGCTCTGGAATTTAGAACACTTTTTCAGAATAACATTCAAGTTATTAATAACTTCATATATTATTCAAGTCACTAGATTTCCTGCGACGCAATGGATGAAGCAATGTAGGCTGTGGCACACGGAGCCACTAGGTGACACTAGGTGACACTGTAACACAAGGAAGGAAGCAGCTTTGTGCACCTAGGTAGACGGAGGCTGTCCTAATAAGGATACCATATTCTAGTTTTAGGAGAATGATACAGTTGGCCTACACACATACATGACCATATCACCATAGAGACAAACAGAAGACAAACTTGTGACTTGTGAAAGGAAATCACCCCCAGGATCGTGGCTCTTGCTTATACCAGACTTTAACCATGTCTAACCAAGGCTCAACTGAGAACATTTCAAAGGATGAAGCAGTCACTTATCCATCGACTCATACCTCTACCTGTTACACCTAGCAGTCAGTCAATAAATATGTACTGTAACATCCACCTGATACACATAGCAGTCAGTCAATAAATATGTACTGTAACCTCCACCTGTTACACCAAGCAGTCAGTCAATAAATATGTACTGTAACCTCCACCTGTTACACCAAGCAGTCAGTCAATACATATGTACTGTAATCTCCACCTGATACACATAGCAGTCAGTTAATAAAGATGTACTGTAACCTCCACCTGTTACACCAAGCAGTCAGTCTATAAATATGTACTGTAACCTCCACCTGTTACACCAAGCAGTCAGTCAATAAATATGTACTGTAATCTCCACCTGATACACCTAGCAGTCAGTCAATAAAGATGTACTGTAACCTCCACCTGTTACACCAAGCAGTCAGTCAATAAATATGTACTGTAACCTCCACCTGATACACATAGCAGTCAGTCAATAAATATGTACTGTAACCTCCACCTGTTACACCAAGCAGTCAGTCAATAAAGATGTACTGTAACCTCCACCTGTTACACCAAGCAGTCAGTCAATAAATATGTACTGTAACCTCCACCTGATACACATAGCAGTCAGTCAATAAATATGTACTGTAACCTCCACCTGTTACACCAAGCAGTCAGTCAATAAATATGTACTGTAACCTCCACCTGTTACACCAAGCAGTCAGTCAATACATATGTACTGTAATCTCCACCTGATACACATAGCAGTCAGTTAATAAAGATGTACTGTAACCTCCACCTGTTACACCAAGCAGTCAGTCTATAAATATGTACTGTAACCTCCACCTGTTACACCAAGCAGTCAGTCAATAAATATGTACTGTAATCTCCACCTGATACACCTAGCAGTCAGTCAATAAAGATGTACTGTAACCTCCACCTGTTACACCAAGCAGTCAGTCAATAAATATGTACTGTAACCTCCACCTGTTACACCAAGCAGTCAGTCAATAAATATGTACTGTAACCTCCACCTGTTACACCAAGCAGTCAGTCAATAAAGATGTACTGTAACCTCCACCTGTTACACCAAGCAGTCAGTCAATAAATATGTACTGTAACCTCCACCTGATACACATAGCAGTCAGTCAATAAATATGTACTGTAACCTCCACCTTTTACACCAAGCAGTCAGTCAATAAATATGTACTGTAACCTCCACCTGTTACACCTAGCAGTCAGTCAATAAATATGTACTGTAACCTCCACCTGATACACATAGCAGTCAGTCAATAAATATGTACTGTAACCTCCACCTGATACACCTAGCAGTCAGTCAATAAATATGTACTGTAACCTCCACCTGATACACATAGCAGTCAGTCAATAAAGATGTTCTGTATACACCAATGAGGTGCAGCAGCTAATAGAACCTGTCTGTCCTGACTTGAGCCGTCATGGTGCCACAGTGCCAAATGTTTCCTCTATTTAACATGCAGTATGGTGTAGCTGAGCCCTCAAATGTGTAGTTTACCTGTCCACTTGAGTAATCGGTTTGCAAATAGCCCTAAGCACTGTCACCTTTTGTCAGCCAGCGTCCCTGAAACATAATCTGCCTGAGGATGCAGAGTCAGTCAGCGCCATTTTCAGTCAAGCAACCGGTAGACACTGGGTAATTACATATTTCGAGCACACCGATATGACAAGCACAGTATTAAAACGGTGAATTAATTTGTATTTATTTGCCGGGGTTATTGTTTGATCGCCAAATTGGGTTTGAGTTGAGGCGGCGGTGGCATCGCAAGTGAATTGTTGGGTAGGCAGGTGCTCTATAATAATGGATTCTGTCAGTGTCCCCACTCTGAAGCACTCTCCAATCGATTAATTTCCCCAAGAACTTCCTCATTCACTCACCCCCTCTTCACATGTGTAGAATATTTTTTCCATACTTCAAGAGTGCTTTCACTAATTGAATCAGGGAACACAGATCTATGTCTTTATGGATCTCACTTAGTTGTTCATCAAAACATAATCAGAATCTACTTATCACCTGCTCCTAAGGACTTTACTTGGCTGAATCTGGTGTGTTTGTGTAGGGCTGAAGCAAAAGCCTGCATACCCACCAGTTACACTGGTGCTTCAATGGAATATGAAATGACGATGCATCATTCAGCTTCCTGCTTCTAGCTGTTTGACGACAGGTTTTTTGTTATGTAGGTGGTGTAAGTGAGGTGGCAAAAGAACACTGACTCCATATTACTCTCAGCATTTCTATGAGTAACGATCATTTTGCTTTTGACTTCACAGAACTGCGACAACCATGACTCGCTGAAATGTAAACAAATGGCGCCGGAAGAAATGGAAGCCGCATTAAGGGCGCCTAACCAATTGTGCTATTATGTGGGGGTTTTTCCGCTTTATTTGTAACTTATTTTGTACATAATGTTTCTGCCACCGTATCTTATGGTGTAAAAGAGCTTATGGATATCAGGGCAGCGATCTCTCACCTCGGAGTAGACAAAGTTTTTCTTCAACAAGCAGGACGCACAAGAAGTACTTCAGACACCCGACAAGGCCAAAATCCCCGTCGTTGGCAAGAGAAAGAGACGCAGGTACAGAGGACACAGAGCGTGGTGCCTCGTAAGGATCCGCCGATAGTGAGTGGGAAATCTGCCCTTACCATCAGTATTACTTGCCAACGTACAATCATTGGACAATAAATTAGACGAGGTACAATCACAAATATCCTACCAACGAGACATCAAAAACTGCAGATAGAACAGCACTGCTAGATAGAACAACACACTCCGGTAAGACGAGGGGGGGGGGGGGGGGGGACTGTGCATATTTGTAAACAACAGCTGGTGCAAGAAATCTAAGGAAGTCTCTAGATTTTGCACACCTGAAGTAGAGTTTCTAATGATAAGCTGTAGACCACACTATTTGTCAAGAGAGTTTTTTTTGTTTATTTACCACCACAGATGGATGCTGGCACTGAGACTGCACTCAGTCAGCTGTATAAGGAAATAAGCAAACAGGAAACCGATCACCCAGAGGCGGCGGTCCTAGTGGCCGGGGACTTTAATGCAGGGAAACTTAAATCAGTTTTACCTCATTTCTATCAGCATGTTAAATGTGCAACCAGAGGGGAAAACAATTCTAGATCACCTTTACTCCACACACAGAGATGCGTACAAAGCTCTCCCTCGCCCTCCATTTGGCAAATATGACCATAATTCTTTCCTCCTGATTCCAGCTTACAAGCAAAAATGAAAGCAGGAAGCACCAGTAACTCAGTCTATAAAAAAGTGGTCAGATGAAGCAGATGCTAATGTACAGGATTGTTTTGCTGGCACAGACTGGAATATGTTCTGGGATTCATCCGATGGCATTGAGGAGTACACCACATCAATCACTGGCTTTATCAATAAGTGCATTGAGGACGTCATCCCCACAGTGACTGTAAGTACATACCCCAACCAGAAGCCATGGATTACAGGCAACATTCCAACTGAGCTAAAGGGTAGAGCTGCTGCTTTCAAGGTGCGGGACTCTAACCCGGAAGCTTGTAAGAAATCCTGCTATGTCCTCTGATGAACCATCAAACAGGCAAAGCGCCAATACAGGACTAAGATTGAATTGTACTACACCGGCTCCGACGCTCGTCTTATGTGGCAGGGCCTGCAAACTATTACAGACTACAAAGGGAAGCACAGTCGCGAGCTGCCCAGTGACACGAGCCTACCAGACGAGCTAAATTACTTCTATGCTCGCTTCGAGGCAAGCAACACTGAGGCATGCATGAGAGTATCAGTTGTTCTGGATGACTGCGTGTTCACTCTCACCGTAACCGATGTGAGTAAGAACTTTAAACAGGTCAACATTCACAAGGCCACGGGGCCAGACGGATTACCAGGACGTGTGCTCCGTGCATGTGCTGACCAACTGGCAGATGTCTTCACGGACATTTTCAACATGTCCCTGATTGAGTCTGTAATACCAACATGTTTCAAGCAGACCACCATAGTCGCTGTACCCAAGAACACCAAGGTAACCTGCCTAAATGACTACAGACCCTTTAGCACTCATGTCCGTAGCCAGCAAGTGCTTTGAAAGGCTGGTAATGGCTCACATTAACACCATTATACCAGAAACCCTAGACCCACTCCAATGTGCATACCGCCAAAACAGATCCACAGATGATGCAATCTCTATTGCACTCAACATTGCCCTTTCCCACCTGGACAAAAGGAACACCTACGTGAGAATGCTATTCATTGACTACAGCTCAGCGTTCAACACCATAGTGCCCTCAAAGCTCATCACTAAGCTAAAGATCCTGGGACTAAACACCTCCCTCGGCAACTGGATCCTGGACTTCCTGACGGGCCGCCCCCAGGTGGTGAGGGTATGTAGCAACACATCTGCCACGCTGATCCTCAACACTGGAGCCCCTCAGGGGTGCGTGCTCAGTCCCCTCCTGTACTCCTTGTTTATCCGCGACTGCATGGCCAGACACGACTCCAACACCCTCATTAAGTTTGCAGACGACACAACAGTGGTAGGCCTGATCACCGACAATGACGAGACAGCCTATAGGGAGGAGGTCAGGTGTGTCAGGTGGTGTGGGGCCAGGACAACAACCCCTCCCTCAATGTAATCATGACAAAAGAGATTGTGGACTACAGGAAAAGGAGGACCGAGCACGCCCCCATTCTCATCGACGGGGCTGCAATGGAGCAGGTTGAGAGCTTCAAGTTCCTTGGTGTCCACATCACCAACAAACTAACATGGTCCAAGCACACCAAGACAGTCGTGAAGAGAGAACGACAAAACCTATTCCCCCTCAAGATGGGTCCTCAGATCGTCTAAAGGTTCTACAGCTGCACCATCGAGAGCATCCTGACTGGTTGTATCACTGCCTGGTATGGCAACTGCTCGACCTCCAACCGCAAGGCACTACAGAGGGTAGTGCGAATGGCCCAGTACATCACTGTGGCCAAGCTTCCTGCCATCTAGGACCTCTATACCAGGCAGCGTCAGAGGAAGGCCCTAAAAATTGTCAAAGACTCCCGCCACCCTAGTCATATACTCCAGCCACCCTAGTCATCTCTCTGGTACCGCACAACAAGCGGAGCACCAAGTCTAGGTCCAAGAGGCTTCTAAACAGCTTCTACCCCCAAGCCATAAGACTCCTGAACATCTAGTCAAATGGCTACCCAGACTATTTGCTGTGCCCCCCCTCACCCCTCTTTACATTGACTCTGTATCGGAACCCCCCTGTATATAGTCTCGCTATTGTTATTTCACTGCTGCTCTTTAATTACTTGTTACTTTTATCTCTTATTCTTATCTGTATTTTTTGAAACTGCATTGTTGGTTAGGGGCTCATAAGTAAGCATTTCACTGTAAGGTCTGCACCTGTTGTATTCAGCGCATGTGTCTAATACAATTTGATTTGATAACCGGTGCCCCCGCACATTGACTACTTGGACTATCTGCATTGTGTCCCGCCACCCGCCACCCGCCACCCTCCAACCCCTCTTTTACGCTGCTGCTACTCTCTTTTTGTCATCTATGCATAGTCACTTTAACTATACCTACATGTACATATTACCTCAATCAGCCCGACTAACCGGTGCCTGTATATAGCCTCCCTACTTTTATAGCATCGCAACTGTATATAGCCTCCCTACTTTTATAGCATCGCAACTGTATATAGCCTCGCTACTGTTATAGCATCGCAACTGTATATAGCCTCCCTACTGTTATAGCATCGCAACTGTATATAGCCTCGCTACTGTTATAGCATCGCAACTGTATATAGCCTCGCTACTGTTATAGCATCGCAACTGTATATAGCCTCCCTACTTTTATAGCATCGCAACTGTATATAGCCTCCCTACTGTTATAGCATCGCAACTGTATATAGCCTCGCTACTGTTATAGCATCGCAACTGTATATAGCCTCGCTACTGTTATAGCATCGCAACTGTATATAGCCTCCCTACTGTTATAGCATTGCAACTGTATATAGCCTCGCTACTGTTATAGCATCGCAACTGTATATAGCCTCCCTACTGTTATAGCATCGCAACTGTATATAGCCTCGCTACTGTTATAGCATCGCAACTGTATATAGCCTCGCTACTGTTATAGCATCGCAACTGTATATAGCCTCGCTACTGTTATAGCATCGCAACTGTATATAGCCTCGCTACTGTTATAGCATCGCAACTGTATATAGCCTCGCTACTGTTATTTTCACTGTCTTTTTACCGGTTTTTTTTCTTTACTTATCTATTGTTCACCTAATACCTATTTTTTTACTTAAAAATTGCACTGTTGGTTAGGGCTTGTAAGTAAGCATTTCATTGTAAGGTCTATACCCGTTTTTATTCGGTGCACGTGACAAATGAACTTTGATTTGATTTGAGAATCTCTCACCTTGGCTTTGTGACCAAGACTTAAGTGTGGATTACATTTATGAGTCAACTTGACAGTTAATTCATGTATGGGGACTGGGAGTGGTATAGAGCATTTGGTAGGAATCAGGATCCTGAAGAGGCTCTGTAAATGTATTCTGAAACATTATGTAGGCCCTCTTTTCATGCTCCATTGCCAAGCATTCCCTTCTCTAGCTACTGTATCACTGAGACAATCAACACGGCATAACTGTTCTGAGGAAGCAGGCCCCCTAGTAAAAAAAAAAAGAAAAAAAAGAATTGATTAGCTAGGTTAGCCCCTGGATTAATTAATTTTCTCATCTGATGTGCGACATGAGAATGAGCGGTTGGTTGTTGCTCAACTGCGTTTTAGTGCTGCGGCGAGTGTTGCAGCAAGGTCTCATTTAGTCGCTAGTTCCCTTAAGCGACCTCGTAAATTTTGATGCCATAATGAGCTTTCAATTGGCTCTTTTGTTTTCACCCATTACCTGGGTGGAATGGCTCCCTTGTCACGCTGCGCCTTAGCCATTTGCTCTGTGTTAAGCGTTAATGAAAGCTCTCCCTCTGACATTGTGGGCCCTTCCTCGAGTATACTTTGCTATTCTTTGCTCCTACTCCTGTGTTTTGTAATGCACCGCCCAAGTTGTGGCGATACAATGGGATACGCTGTTCCACCTCCGAGATATGAGCTCCCTTTCTGTGATGAAATGCGTAGCTGTCTCTTTCCCTAATTTCCCTGGTGTTTAGTGTTCCTCTCCGGGCCAGGGTCAAGGTGCCTGTAGTGTCAAAGCCATTTCTTCCCAGCTCCTGTCGTTAATGCTCTGTCTGACTCGGCAAAGCTGACCATTGTCATTTCCCCATGGAGGGGCCTCGTTTTAGTCGCCTCTGCAGAGCGCTAGATGGTGGGCTGTAGATGACAGCAATGGGGTGGTGTTGTTGAGAGTGGGAAATAGAGGTGAGGCCGGTTGGGGATAGTATGGAGAGGATGTTGTTGGAGGTGCGTTGTATGTTGTTGGGAGTAATTGAATGCGGTTAGTGCTCTCTCCTTCCACACACACTCCATCATCCAGTGGCAGCGATTAGCTAAGAGCTGGTGGAAACTGCTGACAGGTGCGATGGGAAGTGTAAGTAAATGGGTGGCCATGGGCACCATGTGCCCCCTGTATGGAGGAGATAGGTAAACCTGTAACAGACCACTGCATCACATGGCCCTTTGCCACTGCGGAATAGGGGCAGAGCTCTGATAATGTTCTTGTCTCGCCAGAGCTCAGACCAAATGGAGAGGAACTCACCTGCTACCCTGTTATACCTGGCTGTTGGGGGCAATGAAAAATAAGCTATTTGTGATATTTTGATGAAAGCGCTTAATGCCAGAAGAGAAACATGTATATCTCCCCCTATTTTGTAAAAGGGAAGGGTGACTAACGTTTCAGACAAAGAGTCTTTGGTGATGATGATAATCTAGAAAGCAAGAAACTTATTTCAAAGCCTACCCCTACAATGTTGTGTTGGACGTCCATATTGCAAATCTAACTGTTAATTTCTGTACACCATAGACCAGGGGTACTCCCTCTCTCTGCCATTGTCACAGTACCATCTCTGCTATTGTCTGAATGGAGCTTCAAAAGTTTTACCCACAAACCCACCCATATGTAGCCATAGCTGACCTTGCCGAGGGTTAAGCGAGGCCATTTGGCGCCGGATGAATGTCATTTGGCCGGCCATGCCTCATGAAGCCGTCTGGGGCATTATTCTGCTATCCTCCTCGTCTTAGAAGCGTTGCTCGCCTCCGCCGCTGGTCGCCAACATTACAGTAGAGCATGACTAAGTGAATGGGCTGTGGATGGGCTCCAGGCTTGAGCTGTTATTTGGCTCCAATGGCCCCACGTTCCACTGATATGTTCCCCCACAGTACACTGCCTGGGAGGTTTACCAGCACACTGTGCATCAGAGAACAATGGCACATTGTAGTAGTATCTGTTAAAGTGTTGGAAGTTGATGATGCTGTGTTCACTATCAGGTTTTCAATGGTTCCGTCTGGAGAACATTAACTGTTGAACTTTGATCAGTGGAGGTTGGTGAATGGAGAAATGGGGAGGACGGGCTAATTTTTAATGGCTGGGAAATTAATGGAATGGTATTAAATCAAATATGTGCAAATGACAGTTGTGCATTTATAATTATCATTCTACAATAAGTTGTGCATTCATAAAACAATGTTTTACACTCGTGTGAGGCTGGTGATGTCTTTTCTGTGGTTTCAGTTTCAACCCAGTCCTCTGTCAGTGTAAGACAGTTGTCTCAGTCCACTAGGTGTCAGCGTAAGACAGCTTCTTTGATGAGTCTAGCATCATATGTTAGTATGAGTTTGTATGGATAACCAGACCCCCCACAACATCCGACGGTGCTGATCATTGTGGCACACATCATATTCATCTTTGTTGTTCATCGTAAAATACACCCCCCCCCAAGCTGACAGCTTGGACTAATTAGTAAAACCACCATAAAGTTCCAATAATTCACTTGTGGAGTCATCATGTATACAGTGGGTTCCAAATTGATTGACACCCTTGATAAAGATGAGCAATAATGACTGTATAAAATTGTATAATTCAAATACTGAGTATTGTTTGCTAAAGAAATGAAAGTTTATACTATACAATTTCTCAGAGAAAGATTCTGGTTAACAAGTTATTTTTATTCTCAAGTTGGGGTCAAAATTATTGACACCCCTAAAGATTCTTATAAACAACATCTGAAAAGATGACACCTATAGAGATGGCAGCTTCGCTTCAAGTTCTTAGTGTGCACAATTTTTTGTATTATTTCTGACATTGTTAGCCCAGAAAACCTTAAGTGTTATTACATACAGCCGGGAAGAACTATTGGACATCAGAGAGACGTCAATTTACCAGCACAACCAGCACTACGACCAGGAATATGACTTTCCCAAAGCGGATCCTTTCTCTGCACCTCCCAGGGCATTTGAACTGATTCCAGAGGCTGACCCAAAACAACGCAGTCGGAGGAGAGGGTGCTGGAGCGGTCTTCTAGTGAGGCTTCGGATGCGCGCACACACCCCGCCGCTTCCGAGTATATTTCTCTAATATCCAGTCCCTAGTTAATAAAGTTGACGAAAATAAGGCAAGAGTTGCTTTCCAAAGAGATATCCGGGGTCGCACAATACTTTGTTTCGCGGAGACATGGCGAGCTGGGGACATGCTGTCGAAGTCCATACAGCCAATGAGATTTTCAGTGCATCGCACCGACAGGAACAAACATCTCTCTGGTAAGAAGAAGGGCGGGGGTGTATGTTTCATGATTAACGACTCATGGTGTAATTGTAACAACATCTCAAGTCCTTTTGTTCACCTGACCTAGAATTCCTCCCAATCAAACGCTGACCATATTATCTCCCAAGAGAACTCTCCTCGGTTATCGTCACAGCCGTGTATATCCCCCCGCAAGCGGATACAAAGACGGCCATCAAGGAACTTCACTGGATTTTACACAAACTGGAAACCATAAATCCTGAGGCTGCATTAATTGTAGCTGGGGATTTTAACAAAGCTAATCTGAGAACAAGGCTACCTAAATTCTATCAGCATATCGATTGCAGTACACAAGCGAGTAACACACTCGATCACTACTACTCTAACTTCTGCCATGCATACAAGGCTCTTCCCCGCCCTCCTTTTGGCAAATCTGAACATGACTCCCTCCTATATGCAGAAACTAAAACAATAAGCGCCCATGCTTAGGTCTTTCCAACGCTGGTCTGACCAATCAGATTCCACGCTGTAGCACACGCTCCAGCAGGTATATCTCACTGGTCATCCCCAAAGCCAACATCCCCTTTGGCCGCTTTTCCTTCCAGTTCTCTGCTGCCAATGACTGGAACGAATTGCAAAAATTGCTGAAGCTGGAGACTTGTATTTCCCTCACTAACTTTAAACATCAGCTATTTGAGCAGCTACCCGATTGCTGCAGCTGTACATAGCCCATCTGTAAATAGCACCACAACAAACCAGCCAAGAGAGGTCCGCCCATCAACTCACGGACCAGGCAAGGATGGCATTAATCAGAGGCAACAAAGAGACCAAAGATAAACCCTGAAGGAGCTGCAAAGCTCCACAGCGGTGATTGGAGTATCTGTCTATCACGTTCGTCGTAACGATGAGACCAAGGCGCAGCGTGATATGAATACATTCTTGTTTAATTAATTAAACGAAGAACACTGAACAAACTAACGTGAAGCTATAAATAACTGAGTGCTGACATGCAACTACACATAGACAATAAACCACAAAACCTAAATGGAAAATGGCAACCTAAATAGGATTCCCAATCAGAGACAACGAAAAACAGAACCAGTTCAGGTCACCATAGACCTACAATATGCCTAGACAAACAAACACCCCATGACATACAAAAACCCTAGACACGACAAACAAGCATACCCACCCTCGTCACACCCTGACCTGACCAAAATAATACATAAAACATAGAAAATTAAGGTCAGGGCGTGACACTGTCCATAGGACCACTTTAAGCCGTACACTCCACAGAGCTGGGCTTTACGGAAGAGTGGCGAGAAGAAAGCCATTGCTTAAAGAAAAAAATAAGCAAACACGTTTTGTGTTTGCCAAAAGGCATGTGGGAGACTCCCCAAACATACGGAAGAAGGTACTCTGGTCAGATGAGAGTAAAATTGAGCTTTTTGGCCATCAAGGAAAACGCTATGTCTGGCGCAAACCCAACACCTCTCATCACCCTGAGAATATCCTCCCCACAGTGAAGCATGGTGGTGGCAGCATCATGCTGTGGGGATGTTTTTAATCGACAGGGACTGGGAAACTGGTCAGAATTTAAGGAAAGCGGATGGTGCTAAATACAGGGAAATTCTTGAGGGAAACTTGTTTCAGTCTTCCAGAGATTTGAGACCAGGCCGGAGATTCACCTTCCAGCAGGACAATGACTCTAAGCATACTGCTAAAGCAACACTCGAGTGGTTTAAGAGGAAACATTTAAATGTCTTGGAATGGCCTAGTCAAAGCCCAGACCTCAGTCAAATTGAGTATCTGTGGTATGACTTAAAGATTGCTGTACACCAGTGGAACCCATCCAATTTGAAGGCGCTGGAGCAGTTTTGCCTTGAAGAATGGGCAAAAATCCCAGTGGCTAGATGTGCCAAGCTTATAGAGACATATCCCAAGAGACTTGCAGCTATAATTGCTGCAAAAGGTGGCTCTACAAAGTATTGACTTTGGGGGGGTGAATAGTTATGCACGCTCAAGTTCTGTTTTTCTGTCTTATTTCTTGTTTGTTTCACACCCAAAAATATTTTGCATCTTCAAAGTGGTAGGAATGTTGTGTAAATCAAATGATACAAACCCCCCAAAAATCCATTTTAATTTCAGGTTGTAAGGCAACAAAATAGGAAAGATGCCAAGGGGGTGAATACTTTCGCAAGCCACTGTATTTATTCTTTACTATCTATTGCATCTTAGCCGCTCTGTCACTGCTCATCCTGTCACGCCCTGACTTTAGTTATATTTGGTTTCTTTATTATTTGGTTAGGTCAGGGTGTGACAAGGGTGGTTTGTTTAGTTTTTGTATTGTCTATGGGTTTTGTCTTGTCTAGGGTTTTTGTTATCTATTGGGATTTTGTATTGTCTAGGGGTAATTAGGTTGATGGTGGCCTGGATGGGTTCCCAATCAGAGACAGCTGTTTATCGTGGTCTCTGATTGGGGAGCCTATTTAGGTTGCCATTTTCCAAGTTGGTTTTGTGGGTAGTTGTCCTTGTTAGTTGCCTGGATGCACTACGTTGGCGGCACGTGTCGGTTTGATATTTATTGTTTTTGTTGGCGACATCGGTAAATAAGTATGTACGCTCAAAACGCTGCGCCTTGGTCCACTCCTTTAAACGGCTGTAACACATCCATATATTTTATACTTATATATTCTTATCCCATTCCTTTACTAGATTGTGTGTATTAGGTTTTGTGGAATTTGATAGATATTCGATTTTGTTGTGGAATTGTTAGATATTACCTGTTGGATACTGCTGCACTGTCGGATCTAGAAGCTTAAGCATTTCGCTACACTCGCAATGACATCTGCTAACCACCTGCATGTGACCAATAAAATTTGATTTGACAAAGTTGTCAAAAGTTTTGTATTTGGACTTATACTGCTAGCATGCAATGACTATATCAAGCTTGTGACTACAAACTTGTTAGATGCATTTGCAGTTCGTTTTGGTTGATTCTGGTTATTTTGTGCCCAATGTAAATTATGTATTGTGTCATTTTGTAGTCACTTTTATTGTAAATAAGAATAGAATATGTTTCTGAATACTTCAACATCCTGAATTAATCGTGAATAATGATTGATAAAGAGGGTCAGTAGTTCAATATAAAGCCATGTATGATGGGAAATGCCATGTTTGAGGATGAACCCTTGTAGCTAGCTGGCTGACCAGGCAGCTAGCACCACATATCAAGGATTCTGGATAATTATTCGACTAGACTCCATTGGGGACATCATTATCTCCCGGAGAGCTTCTCTAACTCCGTCTGACAGTGGACACAATGGAGATGGTCCTTACTGCGGACCGCGAAAGCCTTGTGTGGTGTTCATGTTTTTGTTATTCCCCCAATGTTCGCGGGTCTGATGGACCCACAACAGTATTGGGTTTTTAAAACAATACACCCATAACAATTTATGTAAAAATACTTAATACTTACATGTTGACATATCAATTACAAGCAATATAGACAGCATACATGGTTAATATTTGCCATTTACCTCTGCTAGATCACATTTATCAATAAAAGCGCTATGTGATTTTTGTAAGCAAAATCTATTATAATCAAGACATGGGTGGAATAAATCGTGTTTATCTTGAACAAATAAAAATGAAACAAGGTTTTCATCACTTGATGTTAATTGCTTTGAATTGAACAAATTGAAAGGACACGTTTTACATACAGTATTTCATGGAAATGATAAATGAGCCCCATTGAACACAAATGAAGGCCGGTCTACACACCACATGAGGGACAGAGTTTCACTGTGTGTGTTGCAAATGTATTTCTTGCACTTGATGCACGTGTACTGCGTCTTCCCATCCTTCTTGGGTCCACACACATCGCAGCACTTCTTCTTGTTGCTACTGGCTGCAATCTAGAATTACGAAAACACTTAGTTCAGGAATTTTACTAACATCTCACTCACATATATTGTTACAGAAGGTCAAGGTACAGTGGTTCTTCCAGTAAAAGTTGTGTCATACTGCAGGAGCTATGGTTAGGTTTAGGGTTAGGATTAAGGTTAGGTTTTTGGGTTATGGTTAGGATTAGGGTAAGGGAAAAGGAAAAGAGGATTTTGAATGGGACTGAATTGGCCCCCCAAGGTTAGCTGTACAAGGCTGTGTTTGTTTGTGTATATATTCATTCATGCTACACACACATCACAACTGCTGCAACCAGACTCTTATTATACTGCTCAATGCATAGACTTGCACCCCCTTCTCCAAATATTAAACAAAATGATGCCTTCCTGTATTACACTTTTGCTCAAATGTTTATTTTATTCTACTGCCATTTACATTGTTTGAAATTGTATATTTTATTTGCATTGTCGAAGGAACCTGCAAGTAAGCATTTCGTTGGACGATGTATACCATGCATATCCCGTACGACTAATAACTTGAAATGGAGATATTTATATATGACAGTGTCGTCATCTTCTTCTGGTTGCTAGTTTTCATAATTCGTTTTTTAGTTAAAGAAAGCTTCAATTCTGCAGCGTTTCATTGTTGTTCTTGCCAGCTAGCTAGCTAATGCAATTACTTAGCTGAGGGAAAGTTTGCACAGAAAATAATTGAATGAGTGCCTGGCGTGTGATTGGTTTAATTAGCTACATTTGTACCATAATGATTGAGTATGATTTGTAATCAGTATATCAGTCTTTCTTCTTTGAGCAGTGAAGAGAAGTGTTGCGGATAAATATTGTTACGCATTGAGTTTATTGGATAATTGTTGTTGCTCGGTGCTCCCAAAATAAAAGTACTGGTCGCACAGCACAAAATTGTTATAGATGCAATGTACTTTAGAGCCATGTACAGTACCAGTCAAAAGTTTGGACACACCTACTCATTCAAGGGGTTTTCTTTATTTTTATTATTTTCTACATTGTAGAATAATAGTTAAGACATCAAAACTATGAAATAACACATATGAAATCATGTAGTAACCAAAAAAGTGTTAAACAAATCAAAATATATTTTATATTTGAGATTCTTAAAAGTAGCCACCCTTTGCCTTGATGATAGCTTTGCACACTCTTGGCATTCTCTCAACTAGCTTCACCTGGAATGCTTTTCCAACAGTCTTGAAGGAGTTCTCACATATGCTGAGCACTTGTTGGCTGCTTTTCCTTCACTCTGTGGTCCAAGTGTCACGCCCTGACCATAGATTGCTTTGTATGTTTCTATGTTTTGTTTGGTCAGGGTGTGATGTGGGTGGGCATTCTATGTTGTATGTCTAGGTTGTCTTATTTCTATGTGTTTGGCCTAGTATGGTTCCCAATCAGAGGCAGGTGTCAGTCGTTGGCTCTGATTGGGAGCCATATTTAGGTAGCCTGTTTTCCTTTGTGTTTTGTGGGTGGTTATTTTCTGTGTCTGTGTTTCACCATACGGAACTGTCTCGGTCGTTTGTCAGTTTATTGTTTTTGTTCATTGTTCAAGTATTCTTATTAAAATGGATACTTACCACGCTGCGCATTGGTCCTCCTCTTCTCATTCCAACGACGAGTGTTACACCAAGCTGAATTTAGACCGTTTATTCATTCAGAATTTGAACAGTATTTAGAGTTTAACCAAACACCTGATGTGTCACCTGCTGTTCTGTGTAAAGGGGCAAAGGCTGTATTGAGAGGGTGCATTATTTCATATGCATCAGCAATTACGCAGAAAATTGGAAGATGACAGAGATTGGAAACCATGCATAAACAGCAACAATCTCCCTCAATTAAGAGGCGCGTAATGCTCTTGACTCCTTGCTTACCGAAGAGATTGAGCGAAATCTGAGATTTCTAAAGCAATGCTATTATGAGAATGTGAACAGAGCAAGTCGTTTACTTTCTTTACGGGCATCTACTGTAATTGAAAAGTTTCAATCAAATGATGTTCATTCACCCTTTTCTAAAAGACCCCAGGATATATCACCAACCTTCGCAGAATTTTATAAGAATTTATATTCAGATTTAGAAATATGTCCTAAGCCTGATAAACTACAAGATTTCCTCTGAGGCATTGAACTCCCTCAGTTGACGAGCTCAGTAGTGATGGAATTAGATAGACTTATATCAGAAGCCAATATCAGAATAGCTATAAAAAATAAATAAAAAGTCTGGTTATGATGCGTATATTAATGAATTCTATGAAACCTTCCCGGAACATGCCACTCCAATAATAGTGGAAGTCTTTTCAAATGTGCTTGAGACCGGAGAGCTTCCTTACACTTGGAGATAATCTTTGATCAGTGTTATAAATAAAGGAAAAGATGCTACTGACTGTAATTCATATAGACCTATCGCTTTGTGTAACGGCTGATTTCCTCCTCTTCATCTGAAGAGGAGGAAATTGTCCATGTTTGTCCATTTGTCCATTGTCCATGTCCAATTGTCCATGTTTTAATATAATTAACTGAACACGACAAAATATACAAAATAACAAAGAAACCTAACCGAAACAGTCCCGTGTGGCATGAACACAGACACAGGAAACAAACACCCACAAACCAACAGTGAAAACAGGCAACCTAAATATGGTTCCCAATCAGAGACAATGCAAAACACCTGTCTCTGATTGAGAACCATATCAGGCCAATTGACAAACCTAAACATAGAAACACATAACATAGACTGCCCACCCCAACTCACGCCCTGACCATACTAACTAAAGACAAAACAAAGGAAAATAAAGGTCAGAACGTGACACTTTGCTCCAAAACGATTACCAACTGGGTAAAGCTTCCTTTTAAGGGGTCCTTATTACAGTGTACTGTAGTCTCTTATGTAATTACACTGTAACAAGTATTGTAGTGAACTGTAACAACTCATAGTTACAGTGTAATAACATGTATTGCAGTCTAAGTAAAGTGTAACAATGAAACCTGCCCATGCTTGTTACAAATGGGCAGGTTTCCACTAAATTCAACTTATTGTTTTGCTTCTTCTCAGCTGCATCCGATTGATTAACAACTGGGGCAAAGGTTGGGATCACTTGTGGATCCGCTTGGTGTCTGAGATTATAGCCTATGCGCAAAGGGCTCTAAATACTTAACCATGAATGTGCACTGTTCAAAATATGTCTACTACAAATCCCTGCAAGCTCCTACACGTCATATCTAGCTGACACCTTTGCTAACTGGTATTGTGTCAATATAAAACTTGCACAACAGTTTACAGAATTGTCCATTTAAATACATTTTGCTAATCATTCATTACTACATCTAGGTAACATTCGATAGTTAATACAGAAATTCTTACCTTTGCCTCAATTCGGTAGTCTCGTCCAGATCTTCATAGCATTTGTAGTTCTCTATCCTCTACAGGATCGGTGCCCCCCCCGTGGGACGGTTGAGCTAACGTAGGCTAATGTGATTAGCATGAGGTTGTAAGTAACAAGAACATTTCCCAGGACATAGACATATCTAATACGGGCAGAAAGCTTAAATTCTTGTTAATCTAACTGCACTGCCCAATTTACAGTAGCTTATACAGTGAAAGAATACCATGCTATTGTTTGAGGAGAGTGCACAGTTATGAACTTGTAAGTGTATTAATAAACCAATTAGGCACATTTAGGCAGTCTTGATACAACATTTTGAACAGAAATGCAATGGTTCATTGAATCAGTCTAAAAATGTGTACATACACTTCTGCCATCTTGTGGCCAAAATCTAAATTGCGCATCACCTGGAATATTACATTTTGGCCTTGTTGTTGAAATGTTTTTTTTCTTTGTATTATCTTTTACCAGATCTAATGTGTTATATTCTCCTACATTCATTTTACATTTCCACAAACTTCAAAGGGTTTCCTTTCAAACGGTATCAAGAATATGCATATCCTTGCTTCAGGTCCTGAGCTACAGGCAGTTAGATTTGGGTATGTCATTTTAGGCAAAATTTGAAAAAAAGGGTGTGATCCTTATACCCACATTAGCAGCTAATCAGCGTTTAATTTTTTCGTGGTTAAATACAAACTAATATATTGATAAAAGTCATCGTGCCCGAGATAATTTTACATGGTTTACAAAACGTCACGCCAGGATAAGCCTACACGAAACACATCCCTTATTTTAAGTGTTTCTAAAATCCCCTAACGGAAAAATGAATGGTGGAAAAACGATTGGGACCATTTCCCTGTTTGACCGCTAGGTTTTGTGGGTATTATGACTCATACTGTGGTACTCTATGCACACCTTATTCTTGAACGTCACTGTGATCACGGCGAGTTAGTTGCAATTGTGTTTCAATTTCCAGAAACATTTGTGCGATGCTAGTGAATGCTCTGAGGTAATTCACTATCGTTGACGGAAGTCGTGGAACTGAAACACAAACACAATCGCGTTCGAATGGAACTGGATCAAGTGGGCGAGGCTACATAAGGTGAATAATGATAATGCTGAAAATGATGTTCCATCTACCTCGATAATGAATTGCTGTGCTGTAAATCCATGCTTGAAAAATAAAAAATATAAGTATAAAATATATATATACAGCATATATATTTCATCTCAGGGATGGTCAGTCCTTGCATCCATAGCTCTTTCCATGAATTTGAGTAGTTGCATTTCTTCAGCCCCATTCCTCAGTTGTTTACCAAAAACAGTTCACTCCGACTATCCTTGGTAGCTATGGCGACGTGTGTGTTTATAGGGGATTATCCAATTGAAACATTACTAAAAATGAATCTGCCAATTAAATTATTTAAATGTTTGTGTATGACAAAGACAATTAGTGATTAAGGCAGTAACCTAGCCTGTTAACGTTAGCTAGCTGCTACTAGTGGAAATCATTTCAGCTTAAAGTAAGCTATAGAGATTTGAAAATGTTTTTGCTACCATGTCTTAGAGACAAAAACTTTCAGAATATTGAAAAAAAACGAATGAGAAAAGAGGCACAAAGAAATTCGCTGTTGAAATGTATCAATGTCCATCTGTCGGTGTGGAGAACGACAAGTCTCCGAGGACAGATCGTTCATTCGCCGAGACGGACGAGCCCCCGTTCGCTGGTTCTAGGGAAGTGGGCGAACCGGAGGAGTCTGAGCCATCCACTTCCGCCGATAATAGCTCTCTGGGTGGACAAGAACAGGTGGTTGCACCAGGCCTAACCACACCTCCAAACAATGATGTCGGAAATCCTACTGTCTTGGACCCGCACTCAGATTCGTCGCTCCCCGTCCTCGATGACAGTGGTGCTGTTGCTGCTAAATCCGACTCCCAGACAAAAAACAAAAGAGTGGCTAAACTATATGAATGGATCTTTACGGGATATGTTATTACAGGCTGGGCTACATCAGGATAAAGGAGGGGAATTTCACAAGAGATGAGTGGCAATGAAATAGGAGTATGGCGAACGGGGAGAGAGGGGAGAGGCCATGGGTTGTCTATTCTAAGCAAAATGATGCAGCCTTTTGTTTTTGCTGCAAACTTTTTTCACCCAACTGCAAATCTGCACTGGTCAGGGATGGAACCAGGGACTGGAAGAATCTGTGCTACCTCAGCTCACATGGGAAGTTGCTTGACTACCTAAATAGTTTCCAGAGGTGGAAGGAGCTGGAGATCAGGCTGGTGTCCAAGCAAACGCCCAAGCCTAACGGGCTATGGACGGACAGACTCCACAGGCAGCAGGTGCTGCAGAGGCTCAGATAGAATATTGCCACCCAGAATATTGCGCTACATGGGACCACCGACAGGCTGAATGAGCCTAATAATGGGAACTTTCTGAAGATGTGGTAATGCTGGGTATCTTTGATTGAATCATGAAGGAGCATATAAGGAGTTCAGTCCAAAAAAAACATGTGTACTACCTCAGTAAAATAATCAAGAACGAAATCATTGACATGCTTGCACAAGAGATCCAGCAGACGGTGTGCAGTGAGTTAAAAAGAGCCAAATATTTGTATATAATTTGCACACCAGACGAGCAAAACAGAGCAGATGATCATGGTGGTGAGTTATGTTTCAACTGAGGGTGATGGGTCAGTGCACATGAGAGCACTTCCTGGGGTTTAGTGAACTGCTTGACACAATGGGGGCGAGCATGACTGAGTTGCTCATCTCAAAACTACAGAAACATGGCATCGCCAACTTGGACATGAGGGCAGAGGTATGACAACGGGGCGAATATGCGGGGGAGGCACAGCAGAGTTCAAAAGAGAGTGCAGGATATCAATCCGAGGGCCTTTCTCTCTGATGCAGCATCGTGTTCCTTGATATTTTCTGGATTTTTGTTTTAGATTCAGTCTCTCACAGTTGAAGTGTACCTATGATAAAAATTACAGACCTCTACATGCTTTGTAAGTAGGAAAACCCGCAAAATAGGCAGTGTATAAAATACTTGTTCTCCTCACTGTATGTGGTGCCAAACTGGACCAGAATATCTACTGCTTTCTCAGTCAGGCAGGAGACCGCATCCTGCTGTAGATGAGCAACCCAGAACTGCGTGAGTGTGTTTGGCTCAAAAAGCATCTTGCTTCAATCAGTTTATTCCAGTTAAGATGAACTATTATTATTGTATTTTAAAAGCAACAGTTCCAACCGAGACTAGTTTTCAACAATAATTTCTACAGTAATATGTACAGTAGGCCTGATCATTTTTCATCTGTACTGTTACTTAGGGTTGCACTATCAGTAGCTAGCTTGCTTTGCGAATGTTAGCTATTAGCTGTGTAGAAGGCCAGGGGATTGTTGGAAAGAGAAACTCCCATCTACTATGAGAGTTAGTTAGTACTCCCTTATTTCTGCTCATCACCTGTTATAAAATGACAACAATGCCTTGCTAGCTGACTTACTTTTCCACTGTCGAAGCACTGTTTCCTGAAGCATTCTGCCTTGTTCTAAAATAACTTCTTGGGTTTACCATCATGCTGTGGATGTTTGGTCAGGACGTGTCATTTTATTAATTTGTTCGTTATGCGAGACTCATTACTAAGCACTTCCACACACAAAACACATTGTGGGCGCTCCTCGTTATAAGTTTGTATGAAAGAGAGAAACTCATCGCTGTATATGCGTTTCATGACAATTGAGCTCAGTCAGAACTTGTGGATAGCATGAGTCCGTTTGATGACAGCGGTGAGTGATGGCGAGTGGGAATGACAAGTCAGTGGCTGAGAGCGCATCATCTGCTGCCTGAACGACAACGCTGCATCGTGTGTGACGAGGAGTGATCTTCAAGAAAACTGCAGAAAAAAAGATCCGGTAAACCGCGAAGCAGACGGGCATCTCCCTCTCACACTCGCGCAGTTGCCAAACTGAGCCAAGACTGCTGCTTAAACAGAAAGCGCACTGAACAGAGAGCGCAGATGCACTTGGCCAAATCAATTCCAGTAATTAATGAAACAATTATACATTTACACTGACACGTTGCGACCCACCATTAACAGGTCCACAACCCACTTTGGGTTGCGACCCATACTTTAAGGCTGGCCTATAGGGAGGAAGTCAGAGACCTGGCCGTGTGGTGCCAGGACAACAACCTCTCCCTCAATGTGATCAAGACAAAGGAAATGATTGTGGACTACAGGAAAAGGAGGACCGAGCTCGCCCTCATTCTCATCGACGGGGCTGTAGTGGAGCAGGTTGAGAGCTTCAAGTTCCTTGGTGTCCACATCACCAACAAACTAACATGGTCCAAGCACACCACAGCAGTTGTGAAGAGAGCACGACAAAACCTATTCCCCCTCAGGAGACTGAAAAGATTTGGCATGGGTCCTCAGATCCTCAAAAAGTTCTACATCTGCACCATCGAGAGCATCCTGACTGGTTGCATCACTGCCTGGTATGGCAACTGTTTGTCCTACTACAGAGGGTAGTGCGTACGGCCCAGTACTTCACTGGGGCTAAGCTTCCTATTTGCACTGCCCCCCCCCCCCGGTGCCCCAGCACCGGTACCCCTTCTATATAGCCTCACTATTGTTAATTTACTGCTGCTCTTTAATTATTTGTTACTATTCTTTCTTTGTTTGGTGGTATGTTTCTTAAAACTGCGTTGTTGGTTAAGGGCTCGTAAGTAAGCATTTCACTGTAAGGTCTACCTACACCTGTTGTATTCGGCGCATATGACAAATACAATTTGATTTGATTTGAAGTACATATCCAGAAACCAAGTGGCTTCTTTGTATCCCAATGCCTTTGTTGCCCTGAGAGTTCTTCTCACACTCCCCATGACAGTGGAAAGCGGAAAGCGCACATTCTCCAAGCTCAAACTCATCAAAAACGCCTTGCACTCTACTATTATCAGTTATGAAGGTAAGACCCAGATGCACACAGCGTCGAATTAACAATGGTTTAATAATTCAACAGAGGCAGGCAATAGACAGGTCAAGGCAGAGAGGGGTCAGTAAACCAGAGGTGGGGCAACGTTACCGGACGGCAAGCAGGCTCAGGGTCAGGGTAGGCAGAGGTCAATAATCCAGAGGTGGGGCAAAGGTACAGGTCGGCAGGCAGGCTCAGGGGCAGGCAGAGTTCAGGCAGGCGGGCTCAGAGTCAGGACAGGCAAGGGTCAAAACCAGGAGGGCGAGAAAAAGAGAGACTAGGAAAAGTAGGAGCAGAGACAAAACCGTTGGTTGACTTGACAAACAAGACAAACTGGCAACAGACAAACAGAGAACATAGGTATAAATACACAGGGGACAATGGGGAAGATGGGCGACACCTGGAGGAGGGTGGAGACAATCACAAAGACAGGTGAAACAGATCAGGGTGTGACAACTGTGAATCAAGAGAGACTCAATGGACTCGCCACCATGTCAATTGAGTAATCAACCTCCAAGAAACAGTGCTTGCTTTTGCTGCCAGGCAGGCCAGTTGAGTCAACAGGTCTTTGAATAAATGGTAAGCGTTGATCATACACTTGCATTAATTCTATCACAGAGTAATGTGTGCGATTACTCTATCTAACGCCTTTGTATTTTGTATTTTTTAGATTTAGATTTAGACGGCATCCTATTCTCTCTCTCTCTCACACTATCGTTCTCTCCCCCACACACACTCTCTCTCCCCTCTCTCTATCTTTCTGTGTCTCTCTGATTTCAGGACCATGGACATCGCTGAATGCAATGCAGCACCACAGCAGAGGAAAGAGGCCACTCTAGGCGGGCCACGAAATAAAGAAATGCTGAAACTGATGTTGAACAATCAAATTTGATATGTAAATTAACGAAATTCGTTACGGCTTGGTCATTGACATAAAAGCTTATTTTACACTGCTCCAGCGAAACTAGGCCCCCATTCATTTATGAAAGCACTTGTTTCCAAAGCTCAAATGATCAAATAATTTTTTACAGTTGTAGAGGAATATGACATGTTATGTTAAATATAATATAAATATAAATATAAATAAAAGTATTATTTTTATTGTAATTGTAACAATTGTGGGGTCGTGCCATGTGTGATAACAGGTGATATATTATTAAGAAACTCAGTTTCCTACTATAGGCATGTAACGATCTTCTTCATCTGAGGAACAGGAAAGATCGGACAAAAACGCAGCGTGGTAAGTGTCCATGTTACTTTAATATAACTGAACACGAAATACAAAATACCAAAGTGAAACAACGAAAATCGAAACAGTCCTGAAAGGTGACACAACACAAAACAGGAAACAACTACCCACAAACACCAGGTGGGAAAATGCTACCTAAGTATGGTTCTCAATCAGAGACAACGATAGACAGTTGCCTCTGATTGGGAACCATACCAGGCCAAACACATAGAAAAAAAACATAGAATGCCCACCCCAACTCACGCCCTGACCAAACCAAAATAGAGACATAAAAAAGGAACTAAGGTCAGGGCGTGACAAGGCAGATGGCTGCATAGTGATTGCAACATTGTAACTATCCGATGCAGGAGTTAAAGTAAAATTCCCTTCTGCCGGATAAGGGACCTCCTAAATCTGCATGCGCGCATCAACATTTTGTTTGGGTCTAATCATAGAATTACATATATAATTGGAGCCTATTTCTTCCTATTCAAAAAATAAGTGGTGAGCCTACCTGTTTGACAGACGCAATTATGCTATCCATAGATTTCAGTATAGACAAATCCTCCAATACTGTCGCATGCACTCCTTAAATACTTTCGTATCTGGGAAGGGCTTGGTGTGTTTGGTTAAAACCAGGGTTCAAAATGAGTGACCCCCCCATACCCTTTGTTAAAGAAAAGGGCAAAAGGATATCTACTGTTTGCTTTATATTTTGAAACAAATACATAAAACATATCCATATTATATAAAGCGTTCTATAACAATGCTTAACTCGGTGACGCCTTACACGCAACTCAAACCGGCTGCGCGCGTGCGCCATCGTGCATACATTTATTTTGTCCCCCCACACCAAACGCGATCACGACACGCAGGTTAAAATATCAAACCAAACTCTGTACCTATTACATTCATTTGTGGATAGGTCGAAAAGCATAAAACATGTGTGGCAATTTAGCTAGCTAGCTTGCACATGCTAGCTAATTTGTCCTATTTAGCTAGCTTGCTGTTGCTAGCTAATTTGTCCTGGGATATAAACATTGAGTTGTTATTTTACCTGAAATGCACAAGGTCCTCTACTCCGACAATTAATCCACACATAAAACGGTCAACCGAATCGTTTCTAGTCATCTCTCCTCCTTGCAGTGCGATCTGCGTCAGAAATAGAAAGGACTTCTATTTTAGCCCTTGGCAACGCAGACGCTCGTTGGCTCGCGCGAGCAGTGTGGGTGCAATAATTGAATAACACGGATTTCTACATTTATTTTGCAACGTCGCACACGCGACGTGTCTGGTCTGGTCAGCATGTTATGGTATAAACATGCTTTAAAATGCCTGCGAAAGACGTGACTCCGATTGATATAGGGATATATTGATTCCTCTCTGACATTCTGAAGCAGAGCAGCAGCCTATAATATTCGAGGAGATAAAAAAATTGACTTAGCTATTCTGTCCCTATTCATTGAGTTTTTCTCTTTCTGAAAAGAGAAGATGTTTGTATAAACCCAGGCAGCTTTTAGGGAAGCACTTCTGTTGTTGGGTTATAGAACTGACGAGTAGCCAGCAGTTGAAGCTTACATTTTTGTGGAAAGGTAACTTTTGAAAGTCCCATGCTTAGATTCATAAGCATGTCTAAGATTGAATTATTTGCAAACAAGAGACTCTGGTTTGACATTGGAGAAATATGTTAAGAATACTTACTTCTCTGTCCATTCTTCCCTGAAACTTCTATTTTCGTTAGCCACCTTTCTTTTGAGACTTTTTCAGCGCAACATTTTCTCTTGATTGCAAGCTGTTTTTCCCAAATCAACACACAAAGAAATATATTTAAAAAAACATTTTAATAGAGACATTAGTTATTTTATCAATGTAATCAGATTGACAGTATTAGGCTATGTTATTGACATTGCACTGATTATAATTTGTAGCATAGGCCTATGAATTGGCTGCTATTATGTTCTGTTACTGCGACTTTTAGCTGAGAAAAACCTATTGCCGACCACTGCTGTACATAGTTTAGTGGGGACAGGAGGGGGTGGCAGTTTTTTTGTCTCGCCTAGGGTGGCAGAACGTCCAGGGCCGGCCCTGTGTGTGTGGAGGGGGGGTAGAGTCCAGTGAGTGTGCATAGAGCCAGTGAAAGATAGTAGGTCCGAAAAAAAGGGGGACAATGGAAATAGTCAATGATAGTGACATGTCATGAATGCTTTATGAAGATAAATTGTTACAAAAATAATTGTCACATTTTGCCATGTTTTATGACACTTGTGTTATGGATGCATCATAAAAAACACTTGTGTGTTACCAATATCTGTATGTAAGAATATGTCTGTCTGTTTGTCTGTCTTCCTGGAAGAATATGTCTGTCTGTCTGTCTGTCTGTCTGTCTGTCTGTCTGTCTGTCTGTCTGTCTGTCTGTCTGTCTGTCTGTCTGTCTGTCTGTCTGTCTGTCTGTCTGTCTGTCTGTCTGTCTGTCTGTCTGGCTGGCTGGCTGTCTGGCTGTCTGGCTGTCTGTCTGTAAGAATGTCTCTGTCTGTAAGAATATGTCTGTCTGTCTCTCTGTCTGTAAGAATATGTCTGTCTATCTGTCTGTATGCTGAAATAAATCAAGCCTACGCTTTTCACTCAGTATCAAACCTACTTCCCCTTGATGTTTGTTTTCTTCTCTCTTTTACCTTGGCTGTAGTTTCATCCAACCAAATGGGAAGCCCAGATTTCATTCAAGAGCTGCTGCCGGCTGCAGAGAAGATGGCGCTGTTGTACAACATCTTCTAACTGTGCATTGCCAAATTCCCAACTCTGGAGAGAATCATCAGAGGCAATGCTATTGAGGCCCAGATGCTGTTCTCCTCTTCTCAATCTCTGCTGCTGCTGGTATTTCAATCATACTGTTTATAGTGACACAAACTATGAATTTATAATATGAGATCCTAAGGACATCATTGACACCAGTGACAACATTGTGAAGACATTATTCCCCATGCTTAAGACTGCTGTGATGAAAGAAAAGCCAGTTTTAGCTGTCAGATTCCTGGAGAAGGCCAAGCGGTGGATCCATGACATCATCAAAGAAGTTGATCAGATAGTGAAAAAGTAAGCCAACATATACACTCAATAAACATTCAGATCAGAGCACATTGCAGGTAGAAAAAAGCTTTAAATGTGTAATTAAATTGACTATGTTATAGTAGTGCCAGTTGAGGCTGCTGAGGGGAGGACGGCTCATAGTGATGGCTGTAATGGAGAGAATGGAATGGTTTCAAACAAGTGAAAACCATATGTTTGATACCATTCCATTCTCTCCATTCTGGCCATTATTATGAGCCGTCCTCCCCTCAGCAACCTCCACTGAGCAGTGCATGTTATTATGGAAAAGGTCATTTAGCTCTTAGGAACAGTTAGAAGCTACACTACAACTTCCACACTCCATCGCTAGGTGGCAGCAGCAACTGGGCCAGGTGCTGTATAACATCTTGAATCTTGATAAGCACACGTGTGGGCAATCGTGAGGTTTGGCAGTTAGTGTGAGAGAGGTGGCCTCTCGGCCTGCCAGTTTTGTTTTGGACATGCCTATTTGTAGTTTTACTTTTTGAACATATTCATTTCTGTCACCATGAACAAATTATGTTGGTACATTTGCTGTCTCCTGGGCACATCCATACAGTCCACATATTCTGACTTATCACATTAATTCAGGTTACAGACCTTTTAGCTAGGCCTAGGACTCCTAGACTAAGCGAGTGTATAAAAACCAGAGGCTAACTTGTTGGTTTTGTAACAATATAGAAGCAAACTCTTCGATGGCTGATCAAATTGTCAAATATTTCACAGTGGCAGTGATTCTGATTATGAGCCGCCAATGTCTAGGTGTCCATCTCCCTCTGAAGCTGGTTCATCCAGCCGGACCCCCGCTGTCTCCGGCTCCACACCTACCCGGCCATATAAAGGTGTGAAGACAGTGACAAAGAAGCGGAGGTAGGGAAGAGAGAAACCTGCAGACAGAGGGCCAGAGGGTCGTTGGCACTCTGTGTTAGAAGATGATGTGGAACCAAATTTTTAGACCCAAAAGGCAGCCAGGACCTCAAATAGACATGACTGCAAAGTACAGCCCCCTTCAACTTTTTCAACTGTTTTTCACCTCGTCAGTTGTTGATTCCCTGGTGTCGAACACCAATAAGTATGGGGCTAAGAAGCAGGCAGGAAAGAAAGAGGCATGGAAGACCATTTCCATGTCAGACCTTTTCTGCTACTTTTCAATGGTCATTTACATGGGGCTGGTGAAGTTGAAAACTCTAAGGGACTACTGGAAAACGTCAGCTCTCTATCAACTGCCTTTCCCCATGACTGTCATGTCTTCTAAAAGGTTTCTGACTATCTCACGGGCGCTTCACATCAGTGACCCAGAAGTTGATGGGGAGAATGACAAGAAGAGAGGCACACAGAGGCACACCAAGGTTTGATAGGTCTCTCTACCCCAGCATCGTTGAGGCCTGCAAGACCTATTTTCAGCCCGCCCAGAACCTGTCCATCGATGAGAGGATGGTAGCCTCAAAGGCCAGAATCAGCCTCAAACAATACATGCGTAATAAACCCACCAAATGGGGTTACAAACTGTTTGTTTTGGCTGATTCTGTGTGTGCCTACACTTGCAATTTTTTTGTTTATGAGGGGAAAAAACAGTTTTGCTACCGGTAATGGACTGAGTTATGATTCCGTTATGGAGTTATTGGATTTTCAACTGCTGGGGAAGGGCTACAAACTGTTTGTGGACAACTTCTACACAAGCCCTACCCTGTTTACAGAGCTGAGAAAGCGGGAGGTGTGGGCTTGTGGCACCATTCGTACCAACAGGGTGGGATTTCCAAAGACAAAGGTGAATGACATGCCTAAGCGGGCAGAGCGGGGTACCATGCGATGGATCCGTGAAGATGGCCTGCTGTTTGTGAAGTGGATGGATACCAGAGGGGTGGTCATGTGCTCCAGTATCCACACGTCCTTCAGTGGAGATCACGTCGTCAGGCGTGTGAAGGACGGTGCCGGGGCATGTACCACAAAAAATGTCCCCATTCCAGCTGCTGTGAAGGACTTCAACAAAAGCATGGGAGGTGTGGACCTCTCAGATGTGCTGATAGGATACTACAATGTTCTCCACAAGACCATGAAATGGTACAAGACATTTTTCTATCATTTCATTGACATTGCTGTGGTGAATTCCTTCATCCTCCAGAAGGAAATGGCCAAGAGCTGTGGACAGCCCCCCATCTCACAGCTAGCCTTCAGGGAGCTGCTCATCCAGGAGCTTGCTAGCTACAGCAAGTCCACTGCAGCACCTTCTGTCCCTTCTGCTCCAACCAGTGGTGTTCACCTGCCCAGATTCATCTCTGCAGGCATGAATGTGCCTCAGGGCAAAAAGGGCACAGTAGGGAGACGTCGTTGTGCCCTTTGTCACAGGAAATGCCCCATCACCTGCACCACCTGTTCAGTAAGCCTGCTTTACAGCAGAAAGAGACTGCTATGGGCCATGGCACCAGCAGCACAATATTGTGTAGAGGACTGAGGGTCTTCACAATATTGTAAATAGAAAATGTGTAAATAGTTACCCTTGTTATTTGTTTGTTTATTATTATTATTTTAAATTTAAAAAAATTAAAAATCATATATACTGTATATATATTTTTTGGGGGGGTGTGTTAGAATAGCATTTATGTATTTTGTATATAGTTCTTTCATTCGAAATGTATCACTGTACCAATTCGGCCACTTGGGTACATTTGGGTACATTTGTGTGGGACACCTGGGTGACTTCATGCTCAATGTCATGTAGCTCGCTCATTTTTGAAGTTATCTGTCTAAAACTTTGCTCAGCTATTTTTGCCATCTTATGTTCTTCATTCTAGTCATCCACAGCATCCTATCTGTATGTTTGGCTGTTCTTGGTAATTTGAAAGATGATGCAGCAACAATAAAAAACAGAAAACGTATGTTTATTTCCTTGTATTTTCTTCTACCAGATCTATTGTGTTATATTCTCCTACATTCAATCCACATTTCCACAAAATTCCGAGTGTTTCCTTTCAAATGATACCAAGAATATGCATATCCTTGCTTCTGGGCCTGAGCTACAGGCAGTTAGATTAGGGTATGTCTTTAGGCGGAAATTGAGAAGAAGGGGGGGTAACCCAAAGAAGTTAACAGCTTCTACCCCCAAGCCATAAGACTGCTGAATAATAAATAAAATTGCCACCGGACAATTTACATTGACCCCCCGCTCCCTTTTGTACACTGCTGCTACTCGCTGTTTATTATCTATGCATAGTCATTTCACCCCCACCTACATGTACAAATTATCTCAACTAACCTCCATCCCTGCACACTGACTCGGTACTGGTGACCCTGTATATAGCCTTGTTATTCTTATTCTTATTGTGTTACTTTTATTTTTACTTTTTATTTGAGTCTACTTGGTAAATATTTTCTTAACTCTTCATGAACTGCACTGTTGGTTAAGGGCTTGTAAGTAAGCATTTCACGGTAAAGTCTACACTTGTTGTATTCGGCACATGTGACAAATAAAGTTTGATTTGATTTCAATATTGTCAGCTTGCTGTTAGCTAGGGTCACTAAATTGGCAGCAAGATTGCTAGCCAGCTGAGAACCAACTAACCAACCATAGACGATTTATACACATTCATCATTGCTACAAACACACAAACAGAGAGTGAGTTGGCTATATCGACAGTTTTATTTTTAGTAATTTTGTGTTTTACAGACAAGGGTGAAATAGATGGCTACCAGATTGAGCTAGTCTTATTTGCTAACGTTAGCTAGCTTACTTTAACTAGCGTTAGTCAAAGGTAGAACAAACAAACAAAAACATTTTTACTCTGCTGAAGGTACCAATCCAGCAATGACTTCCATGGCATAGGAGAAATTGATTGACAGTGTGTATCCAAAAGATAGCTAGCTAGCTATATGATTTAGCTGATGGCTTTCAGAGTTCAATACAGGACTGTAATGTTAGCTAGCTAATTTACCTAGTCCAGCTAGGCTAGCATCCTAGCTAACGTTACGTTACCTCTAATTGAGAATCTTCCATTTTGTTGTGTAAAAAAATTATGGTATTGCATCACTTCTCAGCTGTCGTCGAAATGGATTCCCCATCAGTTCAGCCTGAAAATCCCTCTGATAAGCTTTGGTTATCATTATTGATAGCTGGAAGCCACTGGCAACATCAGGGTAAATCTCTGGTAGGTAGAACGGTGAAAGATAACTCATTTTTGCACTTGTTTGTAATTAGCACAGCCAGACACAGAACACCACACGGGCATGATGACAAACGTTAGTGAAAAACAAACATTTAAAAAAAAATCTTGCCTAGGGAAGTTCTGAGATTATTACGTGTTGGTCGTTCGAAGTAAACAATGCCCTGAGATTTTGGGCATGCCCTATATACCTAGCGGGGCGGTATCTGCTATCGCTATGAATGCTGGACTTTTGGGTTCACTATGAGCCAGTGAAATGAAGTTGCGCTTGTTCTATATTGTGGTTTGGATCATTTTGATGTTCATGACAAAAAACGTAATGTTGTAATGATTATATGCCATGGATTAGCCAGAGTGAAATGTCCCTTTAGAGTGTCTGTCCTACTGTATATCTGAGAGATAAGAAAGATTAGGAAGTTATTCATATCTTTTTTTTACCCATATTTAACTAATTTTCTTTGGTACTAAAGTACTTCCATATATACAGTACTTCCATTAATCTTTTAAACTGGTACCGGGCTACCTTTAGATGAGTCTCCAAACTGTTGTGTAGCCCAAACTGTTCGCAAGCTACAGACAGAAGTTGGCAGATCGGCGGTACCAACTTCAGACTAATCCCGTTACATTCGTGATTCTCATCTTTCCATAGAGTGGTCATGTTAGTTTTGTAGGCCAAAACATTCGGACACTACAGACATTTTCGTTAGAAGACCAATTTTTGGGGTGTCTCGTGGTCTGACAAACACAGCTGTTGCTCGGCCACCTTCCACCACAGATGTGGAAGGCCGCCATTAGCGGATGCAGTGGATTGCAAAAAAACAGATATCTTGCTTAAACTGATTTTTTTTATTATACTAATTAGATTTAGATTTCCGCGGGTGTGCGTACATCGACTCTAGGTGGTTTTAAAGCAAGGCCATGAGGAGAGTTTGAATATTTTGTGGGACAATCCAAATCTGTTTATGAGCCCTTTGAGGCTCATAAGAGACAAGGGGAATATAATGTTCATGTTACTAGGTGCTCTGAAAGTACCCCAGTAATGTTCAAGCTGTAGGTCTCTCCCCAGTTACCGCTCCAAAATGTAGTGATCACGCTGCAGGACTCTCCCCAGTTACCGCTCCAAAATGTAGTGATCACGCTGCAGGACTCTCCCCAGTTACCGCTCCAAAATGTAGTGATCACGCTGCAGGACTCTCCCCAATTACCGCTCCAAAATGTTGCTTTGTAGCCCATTAATACTTTATAGTATAGCAAAACATTATTAATTATACAGAGAGACAGATGGCCACACACACTACAGAGAGACAGAGATGAGTGCCATTCCTAGCAGTAAACCCCTGCTTTGCTGCTGGAACTTGGAGCAGGTTTATTGTTTTAGCGTAGGCAATGTGGATCTCAGAGGGAGGGAGGTCACTTGTGGAAGGGTCGGTCAGAGGGCGGGCAAGTTCCACTGTTTCCGCTAAAGCGTGGTGATCTACATGGCCCTCCCAGAGGAACCCTTTATTTATATTTCCCCGTCCAGGTCTGCCCTCTTCCTTCTTCCTCCCGGCTGCTCTTCCACACCCCTCTGCAGTCACATTATAGACTCTGTTCAAATACCTCAAAATACATCCTTCCTTCCTTCCTTTACTGTAAGTCAATCATCATAGAGCTAAGAGGAATGGATTGATTTAAAGCAATAAGGTGACACTATTGCTACAATTATCCAGTGGTTATCTCAAGGAAGGGAGGAAGGAAGTATGGTCAGAGGCTATGTCCAGGATAATGCTGCTCCCTTGCATTTCTATTCAGGAGGAGGATAACCATTAAGCATTGATTTTCATAGTATGACAAATATGGAGGACCAATGCACGTTGGAAAATAAATCTAGATAGATAAGCAACACAGACTACACAAACAAACGTCTGTAACCACAGTATACCCAAGAAACAATCAAATCAAATACATTATTTTATGGAAGAGCAGAGGTTAAATGGAGTATTAAGTAGTGATGCACCGATATCATATTTTTGGCCCATACCGATATCTGATATTTTCCTTCACAAAAAAAACGTTACCGATAACCGATATTTAAAATTTTAGTGGTGTCATGACGTTGGCCTGTGGGTAAGGTTTATGACCCCCCCATAAATACCTTTCTCCCTTCCCTCTCTCTTGACTCTACAGAGGGACTCTTGAATAGCCTTTGTTAAACAGAGATTCTGGGAATATCAGAAGGTGGGGGGAAATTAACCATATTTTGGGAATGCAACCAGTTGAACATATGCGTTGGTACTTAATGAATATGATGTCAGTTCGGTTGTCATCTGAGACATTCTCATCAATGATAGGATGACATAAACGGTACAGTGGAAAGTCTACACATTATAGTTATCAGATTCACATGGAGTTGTTGTGCAGTTCAAATGTTTAAATATAAAATTATTGGTGAAAAGATTAAATGTAATTTTAGCTTCCAAATGAGAGATTTGGGTTTTAATAAGTTTAGGGCTCTGCTCAATCAGTGGCCCGCTCCTGTGAAGAGACATGGGTTATAAAACTAGGAAAACACACCCTTCTCCCTCTACTATATAAGCCCTTGACGAAAATGTAACCTTCTGTTCCGGGTACATTAGGATGACGATCCGATGTCAGAAGGGTTCAGATAATAACTACAGAACGAAGCCAACCTCAGCGTGAGCTTTGGTTGCGAATGGTATGAACTTTGAACTCTTATTCACTACAGAAGTGATACCTCCTAGCCGTTGAGTTAGCAACAGCAGCTGCAAACGTGGGCTAGGAAAGAACAGACAGAGTATCCCGTCTACCACACAACGACGTTACTACAACGTATCGAATTTACCACCAGATACATTCTTCAAAGGACAAAGGACTCTGTTGGGCAAGACGGCCTTCCATCTACCACCAACCTACCGAAGCGCAGCTCAGAGTAAATATTTATTGCATTTTCCTTTTCCAAATGGGCGGTAATTTAGAATGCATAAGATTCTGTATTTACGATAGAGTAGTTGCCTACAGCCCGATAGAGATATCGCTTCTCCCTTTGTTCTTCAGTCTTCCCGCTTTTTCACTCAAACCCAGCCCCCTTTCCTTTGGGTAACCAGCTGTCATATCTGTTCCGTCTGCTACGGACGTTTTCCTTTATGACATAATTTGTAATCAAGGTATGATTCATTCTGTGTATATGTAATTCTGTGTGATTAGTTAGGTATTTAGTAAATAAATAATTAAACCCAATTTTGTATTGCTGATTCAACTTGTTAGCCAGGGTTCGTGAAGATAACCAAGAATTTACAACTTTCAGATGAGACTGAAATAAGGTGACGATTAATATTGACTGCTATTGATGTAAAATATTACTAGGTCTTTAAGAGTTTATTCGGAAGATAACAGCTCTATAAATATTATTTTGTGGTGCCCCGACTTTCTAGTTAATTACATTTACATGATTAGCTCAATCAGGTAATATTAATTACAGAGAAAGGATTTTATAGAATAGCATGTCATATCACTTAATCCGGCATAGCCAAAGACAAGACAGCGGTCTTTTAAGCATTCTAGCACAGTTAACTATTTAACACACACACATGGACGCAGCGGTCTAAGGCACTGCATCTCAGTGCAAGAGGCGTAACAAC
The DNA here is from genome assembly GCF_045679555.1 of Salvelinus alpinus. Taxonomy (NCBI): domain Eukaryota; kingdom Metazoa; phylum Chordata; class Actinopteri; order Salmoniformes; family Salmonidae; genus Salvelinus; species Salvelinus alpinus. Next base: position 80,442,467 of record NC_092089.1, on the reverse strand, counting down.
AGTCCCTGGTTCGAATCCAGGCTGTATCACATCCGGCCGTGATTGGGAATCCCATAGGGCGGCGCACAATTGGCCCAGCGTCGTCCGGGCCGTCATTGTAAGTAAGAATAGGTTTTTAACTGACTTGCCTAGTTAAATAAAGGTTACACACACACACACACACACACAGACCAAAAAGTCATTTTGTTGGCATTTACGTATGTCCCCATTACCAGTAAAACATAATCAAAACCTATTTCTTTCACTTACTTGCTGTGCTGTTTCGTTGTTCATTTGTTCAGTCGTTTCATTCTCAACCAGGATTACTATGGAACGCAGTTTGGGTCTTTGCGTGTCAAAAAAGATTGCACTATTTGACATGTGAAATAAACTTGTTGACCAATCAGGACCTGAATATGACTGCAAGTCACATAATAATTGAACAGTTCATACATTTTTTACATAGTTATTACACATTGATTACACTATCACTTGTATTTCATATGTCACAACAACATTCATCAATACGTGTGCTATGATGCTGGCAAAGTTGTCTTGCGCACCTACAGTGCTGGTCATAAAAAAGCTAGCTAGCTCATGGATGCAAACAATGTTCTTCCCCAAAAACATAGCAAACATCCGACATCTGTTTCAGTAGCTATAGTTAGCTAGCTAAATATATAGCTAGGTGTCATCATCTAAAATAACCCTAATTTCTAAGACAGTTCTTAAAATTGATTAATGGTGGTCAGACCCATCTATGTGAAGCTAGCCACAATAGGATTAGCCACAACTTTGCGGTTAGACTTCAAAATAAAAGTATAGCATAATTATACTATTTGTATTCATTTGCATCACTGTCAATGATATTGTAACGAACGTCTACTTCGTCCTCCTCCTCTGATGAGGAGAGGAGAGAAGGATCAGATGACCAAAATGCAGCGTGGTAATTAGACATGATATTTTTTTTTTTTTAAACAGACGAAGACGAAAAACTCTTAAACAAACTACAAAACAACAAACGATGTAGACAGACCTGGACTTAGAACTTACATACAACGAAGAACGCACGAACAGGTACAGACTACAAACAAACGAACGAACGAACGAACGATACAGTCCCGTGTGGTAACAAACATACAAACACCGGAAACACTCACCCACAAACAAACAGTGAGAACATCCTACCTTAATATGGTTCTCAATCAGAGGAAATGAATACACCTGCCTCTAATTGAGAACCATATCAGGTAACCCATTAACCAACATAGATACACATAACATAAAATGCCCACCCCAACTCACGCCCTGACCGACTAAACACATACAAAAACAACAGAAAACAGGTCAGAAACGTGACAGATATACTTTTTTTTTGTAGGCAAACCGCAAATTCACTATTGTGCCTAATTCTTATTGTGGCTAGCTTCACAACACATACCCCACTCCGGGTTGAGCCTCACTAGCCAGATGAAGCTAACTGGCTGCTTATTCCGTTAGCTTTGGGCAACAGGGTTAAGTGGCTGGCTAGCTATTTATTTTCATGAACTGAAGTTCAATTTCAATAGGCGAACAACAAGTGGCAACCTAGCTAATACTTACTCTCAAGGATTCCTAAATCATTGCTAAGAATAATGAAAATGTCATTGTTTTCAGGCTGGTTGTATTGGTGTTAGCTAGGCACCAAGCTAAAGCTATCTACCCCAGAAGTTGCAGTCGAACAGATGATGCTTTATTACCAACGCGGTATTGTAAACACATCGTTCATGGCCGGTGTTTGCTTGTTTGCAGACTTTTTTTGTACAGCATTGACAGTGCTACTGTATCTTTTTTGAGACGCAAAGACATAACCTGCATTCCATAGTATGTATGTCGTGAAGCTAATAGCAGTGATGCTATTACTGTGTAAATCTGGTAGGGCAACATCTGAAAAATAGCACACTTGGTAGTGTGTACCGGTGCTCGACCAGTTGGCGAAAGCCAACATCACCCACGACAGAGAATGGTTGATTGTCAAGGGTAATGAATTCCATTTTCTTGGCTTTAATGGATTTCGCCTTTGAGTTGTCTCGCTGAAATGTTCTTACTCTTTCAAATGACTGCCCGACTTGTTGACTGCTCGATCCACACAGATTAAGAATGCTGTGTTGCATGTGTAGCGCAAAATTTTACGTGGTGTCATTACGTCATGTACCTACGTTATATAGGTTTGCACGGTAGCTTTGACATCGGTTTTTAACATCGGCGTTAAACTAGACATCTGGCCGATACCGATGTTGGAAGTTTTAGCTAATATCGTACGATTCCGATATGTTCACCGATATATTGTGCATCCCTAGTATTAAGATCTAGTAACTACTCTCCTCCATTCCACCTTATATTTTCAGGTCATCATTTCCCCCATCCAGGCTAGAGCAGCTTCAGTTTACCCTGTCTCCCCATTTAAGCCCCCATATCTTTCAAATACGTTATCTGTGCTTGATTGCACTTGTCTGGCACAATGGAACCAATGGAATAGTCCCAAAAGTGCAAATCCCGCCCACCTGGTACTCCAGTCCGGCTCAAGCAAATGCTTGATGAACGATTTCAAATACCATTTGAACGAGACAATAAGAATAGGAAACCTTTCTTAGTGTTGACAGTTCAGGAAGCTTTGGCAAGCGTCTCAATTTGATCAAATAGCCCCCCAAAAATTTGGACAGGAAATTCAGGACACCACTCCTCTCTGACAGATTGTTATAACTTTGTTTAATTTATGAGCCGAAAAAACAAGATATTTATTATCAATCCCCTCTTTCTTTTACTTGCACAGTATTTATGCAAAGTGTTCACAGATCACCGCAATGCTTTCTGGGCGGCCCTGTAGCTTCCCTGCCTCTGATAAACTACCCTGATATTTTTACCCAATGTCTACTACCGTGTACTTTGTAGCTGTTTGTATGATCATTTTCACACAAACTCTTGAAATGGTAGTCGATGTTAAAGCACAGGATCAGAGAAACTAAAGGAGTAGGGGTATGTTTTTCATGTGGAATTTGTGAGTTTTTTCTGGCATGTCCCACTGTAAGAGCTACTGCTTCATGTGGGGACTTCCATTTGTGGTGTATGTGTGTGTGTGTGTGTGTGTGTGTGTGTGTGTGTGTGTGTGTGTGTGTGTGTGTGTGTGTGTGTGTGTGTGTGTGTGTGTGTGTGTGTGTGTGTGTGTGTGTGTGTGTGTGTGTGTGTGTGTGTGTGTGTGTGTGCGTGCGCTAGAGGGGTTTCGTCTCTGATCTAGTTTGATGTCAGTTTGTCATTCTCTTTTCACTGATCATTGAAAAAACAGTTCAGATCTGTGAAAATGTGATGATCCAGACTTGTCCTTTCTACAACTTTAAAATGTTGTTCCCCTTCAGCTGAATCAAGTAAGTCACTAAAATGAAAAAAGATAGCGTGGAAGTGCTCCTTGTTTAGTGATTTTATATTTGGTACACAGTCAGTTGTGAGAAGAGAACATGGGAGCATTATGGAATCGTGTGATTGGACACTAGAGAACCGGAAGGATGAAACTCTATCTACCACAGCACTTCAGCAATACTGGCTCGTCGATAGAGATCGAGAAATGTAGTTAATTGTTTTTGCAGTTTAGAGGAAGGGATGGCATTAGCATCTAAAATGTACAGAATTTTTAAAATATATAATGTTATTGCTGGCACATGTTCACTTGTACACAAATAAAAAAAGTAAGTAAACATTTAATAAAGTAATTCTTAATCATTCTGACCTTACTGTGTAGTGGAACCCCTTCAACACTACAATGTACCTCAACCCATAATGTCTTGTTTTGATGAAAGGTCCATCCGTCTGGACCATTTGCCAACTTCCTCCTTTGTTTTCCCCTTTGGGGATAATAAAGTTTCCATTACCGCTAATCATACTGTAACAATAATTGCCTATGCAGTTTGTATGATTGAATATTTGCCTAAGTGAATAATGGCAATCAGCCTGCTCTCATAGACTAGACGTGACATGGAAAACTTAAATCCGGGACACTCAAAATTTGTTTGATATGTTACATTTGATATGGTTACATAAGACAGATGGTTACTTAAGGCAAAAACGAAAGTAGGTGGTTGGACGGGGTGGGTGTATAACGGTCGGGGTGGATGGGTGGACACGGTCGGGGTGGATGTGTGGGCGTATAACGTGAAAGTCTAGCAACCCAAAGTTTGCGAGTTTGAATCTCATCACAGACAACTTTTGCATTTTAGCTAATTAGCAACTTTTTACTAAATAGCAAGTACTTACTATTTTTGGGATACTTTTCAACTACTTAGCATGTTAGCTAACCCTAACCGTAACCCTCTAACCTAACTCCTAAACGTAATCCTAACCTTAACCCTAACCCCTAACCTTAACCACTAGCCTAGCTAACGTTAGCCAGCTAGCTAGATTTCGTAAAATATCATACGTTTTGCAAATTCGTAACATATTGTACTTTTTGCAAATTTGTAACATAGTGTACGTTTTGACATATAATATGAATTGTAATTTGTAACATATCATATGAAATGGGTGATGGGCATCCACAAGTTAATACATACTATACAAAACATAACATATCATAGTCGGAATTTACATAAAGAATAATATGAAACGCTCTGAGACCAGGTTGTGGCAATGGCAATCAAGTGAAAGAGAACAGTTGACTAATAAGTACACTGTTTACTTGAGATCAACAGAGACATTTTCCCAACCAGTGTGCATTATCAAGAGTGCTTATTATAACTTTAGTGGTGTTGTGTTTCCCCAGTCCAACTGAACAAGCCCTTATATAATATATATCCATAGGCTGGCTCTCCTAAATCAAATAAAATGTATTTATCAAACCCTTTTTACATCAGCAGATATCACAAAGTACTTATACAGAAACCCAGCCTAAAACCCCAAACAGCAAGCAATGCCGATGTAGAAGCATGGTGGCTTGGAAAAACTCCCTAGAAAGGCAGGAACCTAGGAAGAAACCTAGAGAGAAACCAGGCCCTGAGGGGTGGCCAGTCCTCTTCTGGCTGTGCCGTGTGGAGATTATAAGAGTACATGGCCATTAAGACCAGATTGTTCTTCAAGATGTTCAAACGTCCATAGATGACCAGCAGGGTCAAATAATAATCACAGTGGTTGTAGAGGGTGCAACAGGTCAGCACCTCAGGAGTAAATGTCAGTTGGTTTTTCATAACCGGGCATTCAGAGGTTGAAACAGCAGGTGCGGTAGAGAGAGAGAGAGGGTTGAAAACAGCAGGTCCGGGACAAGGTAGCACATCTGGTGAACAGGTCAGGGTTCCATAGCCACATACAAAACAGCAAAAACTGAATCAGCAACACAACCAGGTGGACTGGGGACAGCTAGGAGTCATCAGGCATGGTAGTCCTGAGGCTAGGACGAAAGGTTGTTGGATCGAATCCCAGAGCTGACAAGGTAAAAATCTGTTGTTCTGCCCCTGAGCAAGGCAGTTAACCCACTGTTCCCCGGGCGCCGAAGACGTGGATGTTGATTATGGCAGCCCCCCGCACCTCTCTGATTCAGAGGGGTTGGGTTAAATGCGGAAGACACATTTCAGTTGAAGGCATTCAGTTATACAACTAACTAGGTATCCCCCTTTCCCTAATACCCCCGGACAGGGCCAACCAGGCAGGATATAACACCACCCACTTTGCCAAAGCACAGCCCCCACACCACCAGACGGATATCAACAGACCACCAACTTACTACCCTGAGACAAGGCTGAGTATAGCCCACGAAGATCTCCTTTACTGCACAAGCCTGAGGGGGCTCAAAACCGGACAGGAAGATCACATCAGTGACACAACCCACTCAAAAAAGCCTGGCACGACGTGATTCACCCCTACCAGTGATGTATACATAAGTTAAAACCCTTTAAAGTACTACTTTAGTTGTTTTTTGTAGTACTTTACTATTAATATTTTTGACTATTTTTACTTTTACTTCACTATATTCCTAAAGAAAATAATGTACTTTTTATTCCATACATTTTCCCTGACACCCAAAAGTACTCGTTACATTTTGAATGCTTAGCAGGACATGAAAATGGTCTAATTCACACACTTTTCAAGAGAACATTCCTGGTCATCCCTACTGCTTCTGATCTGGAGGACTCACTAAACACATGCTATGTTTGTAAACTATTATCTGAGAGTTGGAGCGTGCCTCTGGCTATCCGTAAAAAAATCAAATGTAGTGCTCTGTTTTGCTTAATATAAGGAATTTGAAATTATTGTACTTGTACTTTTACTGTTGATACTTAAGTACATTTTAACAATTACATTTACGTTTGACACTTAATATATTTAAAACCAAATACTTTTAGACTTTTACTCAAGTAGTATTTTACTGGGTGACTTTCACTTTTACTTGAGTCATTTTCTATTAAGGTATCTTAACTTTTACTCAAGTATACTTTTTACTCTACTGACCCCTCCTAGGGATGGCATGGAAGAGCGCTAGTAAGCAAGTGACTCATCCCCCGTAATAGGGTCAATGGCAGAGAATCGCAGTGGAGAGTGGGGAGCCGGAGAGACTCAAGTCTTTGGAAAAATGTGTATGTGCCAAGAGGCCAATGTGAGCTATGTATACCTGGAGATAGAGGACTGCATCCCGCGGGACCTGTGGTACCAACAGAGATCATTGCGGCATGGTCTGCATTTATCTTGCTGCGAGCGGTCAGACAGACGACTTTGGGATTTAAATATTTTTGTTGTCCTGCAGATTATTTGGAAACGGTCATCTTTCTGCTTTGTATGCGTTAGCCTACCTATTGTATTAAAAGCACATATTTTTGGCATTTTCCACAATTCACAGCTTCAACTTCCGTAGCCTACCTCTCCTCATAGCTGGGCGTGCAAGTTCAAGTGCTCCTAGTATGTGTGGTCTTTTTAAAATAGAGTTGGCTGTCTACATCGGTGGAAAATCACGTGGCAGTTAACTTAAATATTAAATTAGCTTAAATATTAATAATGGAAAGAGTGGAGGGCGCTCAACCAATGTGCATTCTTTAAATGGGAATGATTCCTTTGAAATCAATGAAAGCTATACTGACCATGTTGTGCTCACATTGCGTCACGTCCATTGTCAGCGTCCAAGCTCAAGTATCGACCAACGTTACGTTTTTGACGGACGATGCGCTTTCACTCTATCTTGTGGATTGAAATAATGAGAAATACATTTGATTGTGATTGCACCACTGATTATTTTACATAGATTTATGAAGTCAAAAAGCTACTAGCTAGCAGAAACTCTAGCTAGCTTGACTATGTTCACAATGTAAACAAAAGCAACGTGTAATTTAGTACAACCACTAGCAACAATTTAAGAGTACTTGCGAAAACTGGACCAGAGCTATTGTATTAACGCATAATCAATGAATATGGTACAGTCCAGTAGGGGAAAATACAATAAAGATGTTCTTCCACTCTGCTCTGTTTTTAAAACAACATGCTCTTCGTAGCAGGTAGGATTTCACATTAACATGATGCTGCTGGCAAAGCAACAACAGGCTTATAGTGGAGCTGAAGTTTAAGGCGAGTACAGTTCCATGCCTGCCTGGGCTCTGTTCTGTAGGAAGCCACTCCGTATGTCATGTCTCAGCCCTAGACGGAACAATAGGTAACAATAGGAACCATTTACAGTGAGCTTGCCTGTGGATGAAGAGCTAGGCTGTATTGTGTAGATTGATTGCTCTCCACTTGGCTGTGTTCACAACAACGGGTGTTCACAACAAGGCATTCTGAACACAGGAAAAGAGTCATTAGAGGTTATCATTACTTGACATTACTTTTTATAGGTCTCTGTTTTGTGCTATATTCCCATGATGGGTGTAGCCCTATACCCTATACCGGCTATTCCCAAACTTGGATACGTGCAATGCCATCGGAGTACGCTAAATATAAATATGATTCACATTTTCCAACAGGGCTATACATTTGGGTGATGTTTTTTTCTCGCCTGAGTAGCCTCGTTTAACTGCCAGAAATAACAACACAATGTCAAATACAGGTAGCCTAGTCAAATAATGAACATCCAATCACATGAACTGTTACTCTCTCGCAGGAAGGGAAACCTTCACTCTTGCGCAGACATTTAGAAACGAAACATGCTAATTTGAAAAATAAGCAACAGGAGTTTTCAGAGTAAGAATTAACACAAGTTTCGTGTAGTATAAAAGCAACAGATATCATTAATAAGAAGGAGCTAGAAGCGTCTTATATGGTGAGCTACCGAGTGGCTAGGACAATCAAGCCCCATACTATTGTTGATGACTTAATTCTTCCTGCTGCCGCAGATAAGGCTGGAAAAATGCTGGGGGAAAGGCCCAAAAAACTATACAGACAATGCCTTCATCAAACAACACTGTTTCACGACGCATCAGTGACATGGCAAGAGATGTTTTGAAACAATTACTGCTTCGTATACAAGCCAGTGAATTCTATGCGTTGCAGCTGGATGAGTCAACAGATGTGGCAGGCATGGCACAGCTCCTGGTATATGTCTGTTACGTTTATGGGGGGTCAATTAAGGAAAACGTCCTCTTCTACAAACCAGGACAACAGGAGAGGATATTTTTTAAGCACTGGACAGCTTTGTGACATCAAATGGACGTTGGTGGTCAAGATGTGTTGGTATCTGTACTGATGGCGCAAAAGTCATGACAGGGAGACATAATGGAGTGGTAATGCGTGTGTAAGCAGTTGCTCCCGATGCCACTTGGGTACACTGTAGCATCCACCGAGAGGCTCTTGCTGCCAAGGGAATGCCTGACAGCTTGAAATACTTTTTGGACACTACAGTGAAAATGGTTAACTTTGTTAAAGCAAGGCCCCTGAACTCTCGTTTATTTTCTGCATTATGCAATGATATGGGCAGCGACCATGTAACACTTTTACAACATACAGAAGTGCGCTGGTTATCAAGGGGCAAAGTATTGACAAATCTTTTGAATTGAGAGATAAGCTTAAAGTTTTCTTTACTGACCATAATTTTCACTTGTCTGATAACGAGTTTCTCACATGACTGGCCTATCTGGGCGATGTTTTTTCTTGCCTGAATGATCTGAATCTAGGATTACAGGAACTCTCCGCAACTATATTCAATGTGCGGGACAAAATTGAGGCTATGATTAAGAAGTTGGAGCTCTTCTCTGTCTGCATTAACAAGGACAACACACAGGTATTTCCATCATTGTATGATTTTCTGTGTGCAAATGAACTCAAGCTCACGGCTAATGTCAAATGTGATATAGCGAAGCACCTGAGTGAGCTGGGTGCACAATTACGCAGGTACTTTCCCAAAACAGACGACACAAACAAGTAGATTTGTTATCCCTTTCATGCCCTGCCTCCAGTCCACTTACCAATATCTGAACAAGATAGCCTCATCAAAATTGCAACAAGCGGTTTTGTGAAAATTGAAGTTAATCAGAAGCCACGGCGCTCAGAGTATCCTGCCTTAGCAAATCGCTCTGTTTTAAGACACTGATGTGCTTTGCAACCACGTACCTATGTGAAAGTGGATTCTAGGCCCTCATTAGCATGAAAACTAAACACAGGCACAGACTGTGTGTGGAAAATATTTTAACCCAACATTGCAGAGTTATGTGCCTCCTTTCAAGCACACCCTTCTCATTAACCTGTGGTGAGTTATTCACCATTTTTGAAAACAAATAAGGTTTTATATGTAACATGGCTAAATAAAGAGCACAATTATTGATTATTATTATATTACTATTTGTGCACTGGTTCCATAAGAGCTCTTTGTCACTTCCCACGAGCCAGGTTGTGATAAAAACTAATACTCATTCTTATGTTTAATAAATGTATCGTATAGTGTGTGTGTGGCAGCCTCACAATGATGGCAAAAAACAACATTTGAGAGTGTGCTGACCCTGGTGTTAGAGGCGGTACGCAGCTGGAGGTTGAATGTTTGAAGGGGTATGGGACTATAAAAAGTTTGGGAACCACTGCCCTATACCCAATGCCCAATACCATATAACCTATACCCTATACTTTATTCCCTTGTACTTCTTTGAATTCTGCCATACATCCCCCTTGTTGCAGATTACTTTTATCAAAAGCATTATGCTACAATACTTGAATTCCAATGCCATCTTCGGAAATCTTGCTGTGTTTTTCCATTGTGAAATGGCAATATTGGATTGTTCAAGAGAGTTCACACAAATGACCTAATATTATGGATACCTAGAAGTCTATTGATCCAAACGTCAATAGCCCAAGATGCAGCTTATCAGTTAGCATGCTCCAAATAGCATCCCTTAAATCAACTCAAAGTAACTTAACCAGCTACTTATTCCATCACTTACATTTTTATTTAACTAGGCAAGTCAGTTAAGAACAAATTCTTATTTACAATGACAGCCTACCAGGGAACAGAGGGTTAACTGCCTTGTTCAGGGGCAGAACTACAGATTTTTACCCTGTCAGCTCAGGGATTCGATCCAGCAACCTTTTGGTTACTGCCCCAACGCTCTAACCACTAGGCTACTGGCCCCCACTTATGCATGTCGCAATACTTAAGTCGCATAAAGTAGTCTAACATAAGTAAACCCTGGCACCAGTTGTCTGGCTTGCTTAGCTGATGTTTTGGATCATGTGTTTTAATGAATGCAGTCTGGGGTCTCTATTAGCCTAATGCCAGTGCTGAGTGCAGCATCCATCACCAATCAGCCCACTTCCACTGGCTCTGTCTTGGTCATGTGACCGCTCTCCATTCCCAGCACTGCTCAAGGCAAAGTGGACTGCAGCAGAATCCTCAAGTAGGTGCCATGGCAACCCAAGAGTCTGGCTCCCGAGGAGTTAAGGTACACCGGTGTCTGTGTGCAGTTCTGAGTTGACTAAGACCTTATATGTGGGGCGCCAGGTAGCCTAGTGGTTAGAGCGTTGGGCCAATCCATGAGCTGACAAGGTAAAAATCTGTCGTTCTGCCCCTGAACAAGGCAGTTAACCCACTGTTCCTAGGCCATCATTGTAAATGAGAATTTGTTCTTAATTGACTTGCCCAGTTAAATAATGGTTAAATTAAAATTTAAAACATTGTAAGGCTTCTCCCGCCCAGACTGCTGCTGCTATTGATAAAGACATCAGAAGTAGACAGGCAGACTGTCCTTCAATCTCTTTTGTTACATCAGCTCAGAGATGACCCGGGAACCCCTGTATATAGCCTCTTTATAGTTATTTTATTGTGTTTTTTAACTTTAGTTTATTTAGTAAATATTTTCTTAAAATTGCATTGTTGGTTAAGGGCTTGTAAGTAAGCATTTTATAGTAAGATCTACACCTGTTGAATTCGGCACATGTGACAAATAACATTTGATTTGAGTTGGGTCATGAACAGCGAAGCTGCAAGAAAAATTAAAGTACAAAGGTCTGCTGTATCTCTGGAGTTAGTTCTCAGAAACAATGGTACATGATATACCAGACCAGTATCCCTTCTTTCTTTTCTCTCCAAAACTCTTGAACGTGCCGTCCTTGGCCAGCTCTCCTGCTATCTCTCTCAGAATGACCTTCTTGATCCAAATCAGTCAGGTTTCAAGACTAGTCATTCAACTGAGACTGCTCTTCTCTGTGTCACGGAGGCGCTCCGCACTGCTAAAGCTAACTCTCTCTCCTCTGCTCTCATCCTTCTAGACCTATCGGCTGCCTTTGATACTGTGAACCATCAGATCCTCCTCTCCACCCTCTCCGAGCTGGGCATCTCCGGCGCGGCCCACGCTTGGATTGCGTCCTACCTGACAGGTCGCTCCTACCAGGTGGCGTGGCGAGAATCTGTCTCCGCACCACGTGCTCTCACCACTGGTGTCCCCCAGGGCTCTGTTCTAGGCCCTCTCCTATTCTCGCTATACACCAAGTCACTTGGCTCTGTCATATCCTCACATGGTCTCTCCTATCATTGCTATGCAGACGACACACAATTAATCTTCTCCTTTCCCCCCTCTGATAACCAGGTGGTGAATCGCATCTCTGCATGTCTGGCAGACATATCAGTGTGGATGACGGATCACCACCTCAAGCTGAACCTCGGCAAGACGGAGCTGCTCTTCCTCCCGGGGAAGGACTGCCCGTTCCATGATCTCACCATCACGGTTGACAACTCCATTGTGTCCTCCTCCCAGAGTGCTAAGAACCTTGGCGTGATCCTGGACAACACCCTGTCGTTCTCAACTAACATCAAGGCGGTGACCCGTTCCTGTAGGTTCATGCTCTACAACATTCGCAGAGTACGACCCTGCCTCACGCAGGAAGCGGCGCAGGTCCTAATCCAGGCACTTGTCATCTCCCGTCTGGATTACTGCAACTCGCTGTTGGCTGGGCTCCCTGCCTGTGCCATTAAACCCCTACAACTCATCCAGAACGCCGCAGCCCGTCTGGTGTTCAACTTTCCCAAGTTCTCTCACGTCACCCCGCTCCTCCGCTCTCTCCACTGGCTTCCAGTTGAAGCTCGCATCCGCTACAAGACCATGGTGCTTGCCTACGGAGCTGTGAGGGGAACGGCACCTCCGTACCTTCAGGCTCTGATCAGGCCCTACACCCAAACAAGGGCACTGCGTTCATCCACCTCTGGCCTGCTCGCCTCCCTACCTCTGAGGAAGTACAGTTCCCGCTCAGCCCAGTCAAAACTGTTCGCTGCTCTGGCACCCCAATGGTGGAACAAACTCCCTCACGACGCCAGGTCAGCGGAGTCAATCACCACCTTCCGGAGACACCTGAAACCCCACCTCTTTAAGGAATACCTAGGATAGGATAAAGTAATCCTTCTAACCCCCCCCCCCCTTAAAAGAGTTAGATGCACTATTGTAAAGTGGTTGTTCCACTGGATATCATAAGGTGAATGCACCAATTTGTAAGTCGCTCTGGATAAGAGCGTCTGCTAAATGACTTAAATGTAAATGATATACAGTACTTCAGGCCAGTCCTTTTAACAATGAACTGACAGCTTGAAATACATTACTTAGGCTACATAGACATTTTCTATTTGTGTGTGATTATATTTCTATATCTTTGGATATCCTATAGATTTCCTTTTACATAACAAGCATTGTGGCTCAATTTAACTCAATGTAACCTTCATGCCAGTATTACATAGCAAACACCTTTCTGCCTGCAGTCAAATTAAATCTCTGAACCAGATAGACTTATTGACGGCTCCAGTTTTCAGAATGACATGCATGTGTGCTCAGCTTGATGATGTTTACTCCATAAACAACTACGCTGAGGTGCCAGGAAGCAGGGGGAAAGTGGTTGAGCACAGAAGAACATAGGATGGTAGAAGTCTGATGGAAGTGGTAAACAGCAGACCTGGGTTCAAACAGTATATATCTTCAAGTATTTGATTGAGCCTGCCTGGAGCGCTAGAAAAGGACAGGGCTTCCAGTTTGGGGACTACTTCATTAATTCCATTGTACCAGGTGAGCTCAATCAATCGCAGATAAACAATTTGAAAGAAAAATATTACTATTCAAACCCAGGTCTGGTATAGTGCGGTTCAAAAGATTTCTGACAGGAAATGAAAATAAGAGGAATGCATCCGATATCATATTGTTTTGCAGCAATAGTACAGAGTAAAGTTTACCTGAATTGCCCTCTATCCTTCCTGTGTTAACTCTGCCAGCCAAGAGTCAGAGCCGGGCCTGCCTTGTGGTACAGCGGGAGGGTAATGAATAATTTACTAGTCATTTCCCTTTCATCTCTCAGGTCTAAACACAGTGCTTTCTACAGGCCTGGCTGCAGCTGTCTCTACAACCCCTATGATGCCAGGTAACTGGGAAGACTTTTCATCCTACTCCGGCACAGGAATTTATTTATTTAACCTTTATTTAACTAGGCAAGTCAGTTAAGAACAAATTCTTCTTTACAATGACGGCCTACCAAAAGGCAAATGACTTTCTGCGGGGACGTGGGCTGGGATTAAAAAAATTATTATAAAAAATAAATAACATAAATATAGGACAAAACACACATCACGACAAGAGAGACAACACAACACTACATAAAGAGAGATCTAAGACAACAACATATGACAACAAAGCATGGTAGCAACACAACATGATAGCAACACAACATGGTAGCAGCACAAAACATGGTACAAACATTATTGGGCACAGCACAAAGGGCAAGAAGGTAGAGAGAACAATACATCACACAAAGCAGCCACAACTGTCAGTAAGAGTGTCCATGATTGAGTCTTTGAATGAAGAGATTGAGATAAAACTGTCCAGTTTGAGTGTTTGTTGCAGCTCGTTCCAGTCGCTAGCTGCAGTGAACTGAAAAGACGAGCGACCCAGGGATGTGTGTGCTTTGGGGACCTTTAACAGAATGTGACTGGCAGAACGAGTGTTGTATGTGGAGGATGAGGGCTGCAGTAGATATCTCAGATAGGGGGGAGTGAGGCCTAAGAGGGTTTTATAAATAAGCATCAACCAGTGGGTCTTACGACCAGTATACAGAGATGACCAGTTTACAGAGCAGTATAGAGTGCAGTGATGTGTCCAATAAGGAGCATTGGTGGCAAATCTGATGGCCGAATGGTAAAGAACAACCTAGAGGCTCAAGAGCACCCTTACCTACTGATCAATACATTATGTCTCCGTAATCTAGCATGGGTAGGATGGTCATCTGAATCAGGGTTAGTTTGGCAGCTGGGGTGAAAGAGGAGCGATTACGATAGAGGAAACCAAGTCTAGATTTAACTTTAGCTTGCAGCTTTGATATGTGCTGAGAGAAGGACAGTGTACCGTCTAGCCATACTTCCAAGTAATTGTATGAGTTGACTACCTCAAGCGCTAAACCCTCAGAGGTAGTAATCACACCTGTGGGGAGAGGGGCATTCTTCTTACCAAACCACATGACCTTTGTTTTGGAGGTATTCAGAACAAGGTAAAGGGTAGAGAAAGCTTGTTGGACACTAAGAAAGCTTTGTTGTAGAGCATTTAACACAAAATCCGGGGAGGGGCCAGCTGAGTATAAGACTGTATCATCTGCATATAAATGGATGAGAGAGCTTCCTACTGCCTGAGCTATGTTGTTGGTGTAAATTGAGAAGAGCGTGGAGCCTAGGGTTGAGGCTTGGGGTTCTCCCTTGGTGACAGGCAGTGGCTGAGAGAGCAGATTTTCTGACTTTATACACTGCACTGTTTGAGAGAGGTAGTTAGCAAACCAGGCCAAAGACCCCTCAGAGACACCAATATTCCTTAGCCGGCCCACAAGAATGGAATGGTCTACCGTATCAAAAGCTTTGGCCAAGTCAATAAAAATAGCAGTACAACATTGCTTAGAATCAACGGAAATGGTGACATCATTGAGGACCTTTAAGGTTGCAGTGACACATCCATAACCTGAGCGGGAACCAGATTGCATACCAGAGAAAATACTATAGATAGACATCAAGAAAGCCAGTCAGTTGATTATTGACACATTTTTCCAAGACTTTTGATAAACAGGGCAAAATAGAAATAGGCCTATAACAGTTAGGATCAGCTTGATCTCCCCCTTTAAATAAAGGATGAACCGTGGCTGCCTTCCAAGCAATGGGACCCACAGAGAGAGAACTGCTCCTTAAAGTAACTAACTTTGGCCTTCCAGATAGCCTGAGTGCACTAATTTCTCATTTGCCTGAACGAGAGTATGCGTGTGCTCAGCCTTTCGCCAAATGACATTTTTGAGGTGGAGTAACTCTGCAAGATCACGGTCGAAGCAGGGGCTGAACCTGTTTTTAATTATAATTTTCTTTATGTGGGCGTTTGTTAACAATACCACTGAAAATATCAAAAATTTGGAGGGTCTGTTTTTACATTAATGAGTCATTATCAAGTGCTATGATGAAAGTGCTCTGGAGTCTGGCCACAACAAATAGAAAGAATGAAGGTCTAACTCTCTGACCTACACCTAGTACTGTATATGTGTATAGAGATGTCCAACCCCTATGAGGTGCACTGATTGACAGAATTCAGCTTCATAAGAAGAGTTAACTACCCATGTTAACTTTAATCTGTCCAAGCAGTGGTGTAACGAGTGCACTGGGAGTCGGGCAGCAAGTTCAGGGAGCGCATAATTTAATGCACAAAACAAGAAACACGACCAACGCACAGACATGAAACACCTGGGGAAGGAACCAGAGTGACATAAATAGGGAAGGTAATCAGGGAAGGGATGGAGTCCAGGTGAGGGATGAGGGATGACAGGTGTGCGCCATAACGAGCAACCTGGTGACCTAGAGGCCGGAGAGGGAGCACACGTGACAAGTTGTCTATCACGTGTATCTACCATTACAAGGGTAAGATCTGACACCTGGGACTCACAGCAAAGCTATCTGAATGGAGCTGCAGTGCAGAATCTAAACATTTTGAAAAGATGTGCCATACTTTTGAGTGAACCAAAGGTGTTCTCCTCGCAAAAATGGAAACCCTTTCATTAACATCCACAGGAGATCATCCGACAGGGCACTGTGAACCTGGATAAACAGAGAGCAATGAGATATGTTTTTCAGGCCCACAGGAGTGTAGTTAAAACGGGCCTGCTGACTCAAGGGAGAGTGATGTCCAGTATCCAGCTAGCATCCAGCACAGCTCCAGTTATTTAATTATAGACATGGCAAGCAGATGTTGACTGATGCATGCAGTACTACCAAGAGATGGATGAAAACAAACACAGTAGAGCAATGTTTCAAACCGTTCTCGTGTGTGTGTGTGTGTGTGTGTGTGTGTGTGTGTGTGTGTGTGTGTGTGTGTGTGTGTGTGTGTGTGTGTGTGTGTGTGTGTGTGTGTGTGTGTGTGTGTGTGTGTGTGTGTGTGTGTGTGTGTGTGTGTGTGTGTGAGAAAGGTTGTGAGAAAGGTTGTGAACATAAGTTCTAGGTTGCTCTGTGACATATTCAAATCAACCATGTTTGTTGTGCTTCCTGCACAACAAGCTCTCTGAAAAGAATACTCTTTGTGTAATGTGATAAACCATATATGATTATGCATGCTTATGATGTAGCCTATTGATGAAATTGGAGTTACAGACATAGATACAGTAGATCCTTTCTACAGTTTGTTCAAGCCTGGAAACCAAAGGTGACAGCATTCTCACACGTATCTTAAACTGACCACAGAGTGCTGCATCAAGTCTTCAAATGTGTGAAAATATTTGTTCGAGTGGCTACAGTGATTCAGCAGTTAATCTTATCAACTTGTTTTTTATGAAACTTTCAATTAAAATTACTTGATAATGAGTCCAGTAGGGACAGATGGTGAATAAAATGACCTAGTTCAGTGTTTTGGGGCAGCTTTGGGACAGCTGTGGCCCAAAACCCCATTATAGTACAGTGGGTACAGGAAATGTCTTTATTGCGTGTGAGAGGGAGAGGATGCATTCTCGAGAAACACGCAACTATTGATTGGCCACTGAAGAAATGTCTTGTGTTCCTGTATTTCAGAGAGTCGAGTCCACTCTTTCATATTCAATTAGTATTTCATATTAAATTGTACTTTGATCCCAGTAGGCTAAATCAAAATTGTAAGACTTTGCAGGATTAATCATTAATCCCCAAAAATCAACTTGTTAACTCATGGGAGTGAATACTTATTTAACCCTGACATTTGTTGTTTTTATTATTTAATCATTTGTAAAAATGTCTAGAATTTATTTCTCACTTTGATGTTGTGGAATATTTTGTGTAGAACAGTGACAACAAAATCCCAAATAAATTGACTTTAATTCCAGGTTGTAGCACAACAAAATGTGCAAAATGTGCTATAGACACAGAGCGGTGCATAAAGAACTGACACTGTTTGTATTAGTTGGTCCTGTATATACACTACACATGCCTTCACCTAGACTACTGAACCAAATTTAGTAAGCAGATACACAAACGTAATCTGCATACTTACTGTAGTGTAAATCATTGAACAACAGGATATAACCCGACTAGAGGACTGGCACCATTATGTGACTAGCAACCTGGCTGGAGTCAACAGACACAGAGGTGTCTTCAAAGAAGCCTGCAAGTAAAGTTTACAGCTGGACACAGTCCTTCATGGACTCCCAGCCTGTGTGGTCAGGACGTTCCATGGTCAGGACGTTGAGTGACAGGTGATTTAGTAGTGTGTGACTCAGAGATCCATTCATTCAGAACACGCTGTCCCATCCTGGCAGACTTGGGAAGCTTACTTGGAGCAGGTCCATAGTGCTGCTCACACAGGTGAGCAGCCAAGGACTTCAGAAAGGGCAGTTAGTCAAACTCCTAGTTTCAAATGAACTTTTCTAACAATTCTAATAGAATAAATGTTTTGCTATTTTCAAGGCATAGCAATTACCCTCTTAAACAGTGTCACATCCATAGTGCTCACACAGTGAATGATAGTTGTTACTTCCCCCCCCCCCCCCAATTGGTAGTTACAGTCTAGTCCCATTGCTGCAACTCCCGTACGGACAGAGGAGAGACAAAGGTCGAGAGCTGTGCGTCCTCCGAAACACAACCCAGCCAAGCCACACTGCTTCTTGACACAACACCCACTTAACCGGGAAGCCAGCCGCACCAATGTGTCAGAGGATACACCATACTAGCAACCTGTGACCGTGTCAGCGTGCATTGCGCCTGGCCCGCCACAGGAGTCGCGAGTGCAATGGGAGAAGAACATCCCTGCCGGCCAAACCATCCCCTAACCAGGACGATGCTGGGCCAATTGTGCACCGTCCCATGGGTCTCCCGGTTGCGGCCGGCTGCAACAGAGCCTGGATTCAAACCAGGATCTCTAATGGCACAGCTAGTAACTGCGATGCAGTGCCTTAGACCACTGTGCCACTCGGGAGGGCAGTTGTTACTTTCTATTGTAAAATAATACATGTTTTAGATGCATGTTTTAGATGCCTTGATTAGATGCCTTGATCTCCTTATACTGTAAACCATGATAAACATAGTTACCTCAAATACTTTCTTTTAGAATTGAGATCGGTTAACACTCAATAGCCAATTAGCAATGTCGACACATGTTTGATGGTGCATTGTGTGCACAGTCTAATCTTTACCCTTCTTTAGCTTACCATGTGCTTACACACCACACAGATGTCATTATTGGATAAACTCACTGCATTACCTTTCTGGTCTATTTACTACGTAAAAAACACAATGTGTGTTTAATTGAAACAAAGCGCAAAAACACATCCTTAAAGAAACTGGAAACTCGGAGAGAACTGTCTATGTAATCAGTCTATGTGAGCTGTTGGACAAACTCCCTGACAAGACCAACCAAAACAAAGGCTTATAAGCAATTAAATGGGATAATGAGCTTACGGTACACTCACTCTCTTTCTAAACAATGGGAGTGATCTTTCTCACCCACCCCAGAGTGTGTCTGCCTATCTGCTAATTCTGGTGTTGTCCTTACCCACACATGAGAGGGCTAACAGCTAGGACAGCAACAGCTAGGGTGGGAGTGGCAGCATTAGTGGCTTCCTGTCCAAGGCCTGAGGAGAGGTGGGAGAACAGGACAATCAGTCCTGGGTTGTTTTCACTAAGTCACACTGTAACAAGACTTCAGTCTTCTTATTGGATAGGATAAGGTGGTTCCTTCCTTCTTGCACTATTTCAAAACCTTTACTATCCATTGAACATGACCCAGTTGTACAAACAGAGCAAGCTTATCACACCAAGAATATCCAGATGGTGCCCTCTGCACACCAAACGATTTACTGGTGAACACCAGGGCACTTATTCTAGAAACAGCAGAGGTCCTATGCTGAAAACTGTGTACCTTGTACACCAACAGTGCTTCAAGAAAGAAGCACCACACAATTTGTGAACACATTTTGTGCCAACTTGACAGTCTATATTCGCCTGTGTTGTATTTTGACTAATTACGTACTTACAGCATGTCTGTTTGTTGTCTTATCTCTCAAAGGAAGTATCTTCTTTTCATTTTATATTTTTTTCACATTAAGCAACAAAGTTTGGATTTGTGCCCCTATTTAAATGTACATGCATTTCCAAGACATTTGAACACACTCTCAAAGTAATGGCCTCAATTAGCTTCCATCATGTGTACTCTGTTGTAAATCAATGACTGCATGATTCAGAATGGCACATCAATAGATGTGGAGGAAATGGCACCTGCAGTCTGTGGCCATTGTGGGGGACAGTTTTCTGCTCCAGTAACTGTATTCCTGTAAGACAGACCATGCATGATGGCGATGCTTTCTAATTTCCCATCAAGAGTCAAATTGAAGTCTAGCTGGAATCAGACTTTGAAATATGTCTCATGATGTGAATATGCAATCAAACATGCAACTCCAGCTATAGCCTGTGAACCTAAATTACGCAATATAAATTATGCAATACAAATGAATTTATGTAATTTGTAATTAGTGAAGTTTATTTATTATTTATATTGGATCAGTCTAAAATATTCAGTATTTTATATTTAATTAATATTATTTTGCCTCCATTTAAATATGTTTGCTAAAGAAATAGCGTAAGTAGACTTTTTTGTTCCGTCTTTCTTACACACATCACGCGCGCGCACTCAATTTATTTTCATCGGCTGGCATCCTTTCGTGATTAAATCCTATCCAGTCACTGTGAAGTCAGTCTTACCTCTCCGTTACAACAGTAGTCTCCTCCTCGGTCTTTACTAGTTACCACAGCCACAAATGGATAAACCCCGCCTATTTCTAAAATGTATCTTTTTAAAATCTTATTTTTATTTTAATCTTAACCCTACACTTAACCACACTGCTAACCTTATGCCTAACCTTAAATGAACACCAAAAAGCTAATTTTGGTTTTCATGAATTTGTACGATATATATATTTGACTTTGTGGCTGGAATAACTAGTGACACCCCCCCGTCAACGTTAGCAAACCGACTCCTGAGTGATCGCTAATGTGACCAATGGCTGATGGAATCCCTGCTTCCTAGCGTGGCTCATGGGCGAATCGGAATGTTCGGTGGGCAGAACTACATACAGTCAGTCCTGCTCTCATGTTTGGTTGAAATGGTAAGCTTTGGATGGGATTTAGAGTTCTATTTGACATATTTATGAAATTGTTACATTGTATACTATTACATTAAGTTTAATGAAGCTGTTCAGGTAAAGTAAAATGTATTTGCTCCCCGTTTTGTAATGTATTTCTAAAGTAAGCGCTTAGACAGCCACGGTGTCCTAGCTAATAAAATGTTTGTGCTATTTCAAATACATTTCATTTATACTTTTGAGGCATTGATGTTGCATGTTACAATGTGTCTTGAAAGCGTAAACTATCCATATAACCATGGTAGTAACCCTGCTATATTTATATCGTGTTGTTACATCCTTGCTAGATTGTCAACTAGTTTTGTGAAACAGTAACGGATTTACTTTACTTTGTTCCACGCTAGTATATGGCAACATTGTTTCTTCATAAAACAAACAGTTGACTAGCTTTTTTGACACATTGCTGTCGAGTATTATGGCGCACACTATCCAAAGCAAAGGTACCTGAATAATAATTAAGGTATTCCTGAAAGCACGTGTCAACATGGAGCGGTACAGTGATTTTTAGATAAACAATTTGTGCACCACTGCTGAGAATGATTAACACTGACATTCAAAATATATACTTTGTTCTTTTTGGGACAGATTTTACTGCAGATTGGACTGAGACAGTTGATAATGTGTTGAAAAGACATCTGGATGGACACAGCACTACCCTACCACACCTTTCTTCTTCAAAAAAGAAGCTTTTACTTTGGAACTGGATACAATTATAAAGAAGAAACGGACCTTCATTTGGAATACTAACAACATTTTCATAATGCCAACTTGAATGGCATGGCTTTTGAGGAAACCTAACCCTGATTGTTTTGAAAGTGTTCACAAGAGTGGTCGAGTTTACTTTTGAGGAATCTTCTGAAGTCTTTACGAGAACAAAATGGATCAAGCAAGCGGTGGAGAGGATCCTAATAAAGCTAATAAAAAGAAAGAAAAAGAGGATGAGAGTAAAAACAAAAAACTGGTTGGTATTTTCTGAGTTACTTGTTCTGCAGTAGCTAGCCAGCAGATCCAACCCATTCGCTTACAGCTGCACTAGTGTTGAACAGCATTTCTGTGTATATTAAGACACCATGGAGCCGGTGCGAGATATGGCTCGGAAAATGTACCGCAATCCAGGGATGAGAAATGCGTTGTATTCCGAATTGTCCCAATATCATAACTGTTACACCGAGAAGATTAAAAGAATGTTAGTTTCCTTAAAACTGTCCTTTTCTTCCTCGTGTCAGGTAGCAGAAGTCACAGCAGCATCAGCCAATCAGCTCCTTCGTTGTTCAATGCCAGGTGCCATTCCATAATGGATGCTACTGCTAGCTAGCATGAGGACAAAAACGTCACTTTACCCTAGTGCATCTGTATGCAAGCGGGTCATATCTGCTGGCTATATAATAGCCATCTTCCTTTGAAAAGTTACACTGAACTGTCTGTCCTGTCCTGTTATTTGACATTCAAGGGTTAACTGATAGACTTTCCAAATGAGATAAATTGTTACATAGGTTTCACACGCTACTTATGAGTGAATCAGCTTTACTACTCACACATCCTGTGTTGAAAGGAATTCATGAGCACGCCCTATTCACAGTTTTACTGTTGTGCATTAGAGCTTGTTAATCACCTCAAGGGTAAGCCCTGGTGTTAAAGTCAAACCATCCCAGCAGTCTATGAACCAACCCCGCTGCTCACTCTCTAGTAACCCTGCAGAGTTGACTACATCACGTTGTCATACAATGCATCCTTGTGGTGCAAGACAAGCTTCAAAGATGGGCTGACAGCCCCAAATGGTAATCATATTAACTATTTAATGTAGCATTCACATTTTGACCTAGATGCCTTTCACTCAAGTTACTTTTGAAACGCTCAACATTTGTTTGCCTTTTGATCAAAGGCCTTCCAACAAGTACAACCTGAGGCCTTTGAAAGGCATTCCTGTTGCAGAGACAGATACAGTGGAAAGTTGAGCAACTTGCTGACCCAGAGGGTAGATCAATATCCTGTGGTTTGCAGGAGAGTCTTTTGTGCTGTAGATATGACCTGAGCCAACCTAAACGGCATGATCAGCACTATGACATAAACAACAACCAAGCAACAGTGCATAGGTTAGGCAGCTAGGCTACTTGTTGATAATAACTGATAGCTTATATCTAACTGACTTTTTTACTTCTTCAGCTCAGCTGTGGAGTCTCCCTATTGGCCTACACACTGGTTAATCTAACTGGTACAGTGTTGTTTAGTTACCTACACACTGGTTAATCTAGTCTGGTACAGTGTTGTTTAGTTACCTACACACTGGTTAATCTAGTCTGGTACAGTGTTGTTTAGTTACCTACACACTGGTTAATCTAGTCTGGTACAGTGTTGTTTAGTTACCTACACACTGGTTAATCTAGTCTGGTACAGTGTTGTTTAGTTACCTACACACTGGTTAATCTAGTCTGGTACAGTGTTGTTTAGTTACCTACACACTGGTTAATCTAGTCTGGTACAGTGTTGTTTAGTTACCTACACACTGGTTAATCTAGTCTGGTACAGTGTTGTTTAGTTACCTACACACTGGTTAATCTAGTCTGGTACAGTGTTGTTTAGTTACCTACACACTGGTTAATCTAGTCTGGTACAGTGTTGTTTAGTTACCTACACACTGGTTAATCTAGTCTGGTACAGTGTTGTTTAGTTACCTACACACTGGTTAATCTAGTCTGGTACAGTGTTGTTTAGTTACCTACACACTGGTTAATCTAGTCTGGTACAGTGTTGTTTAGTTACCTACACACTGGTTAATCTAGTCTGGTACAGTGTTGTTTAGTTACCTACACACTGGTTAATCTAGTCTGGTACAGTGTTGTTTAGTTACCTACACACTGGTTAATCTAGTCTGGTACAGTGTTGTTTAGTTACCTACACACTGGTTAATCTAGTCTGGTACAGTGTTGTTTAGTTACCTACACACTGGTTAATCTAGTCTGGTACAGTGTTGTTTAGTTACCTACACACTGGTTAATCTAGTCTGGTACAGTGTTGTTTAGTTACCTACACACTGGTTAATCTAGTCTGGTACAGTGTTGTTTAGTTACCTACACACTGGTTAATCTAGTCTGGTACAGTGTTGTTTAGTTACCTACACACTGGTTAATCTAGTCTGGTACAGTGTTGTTTAGTTACCTACACACTGGTTAATCTAGTCTGGTACAGTGTTGTTTAGTTACCTACACACTGGTTAATCTAGTCTGGTACAGTGTTGTTTAGTTACCTACACACTGGTTAATCTAGTCTGGTACAGTGTTGTTTAGTTACCTACACACTGGTTAATCTAGTCTGGTACAGTGTTGTTTAGTTACCTACACACTGGTTAATCTAGTCTGGTACAGTGTTGTTTAGTTACCTACACACTGGTTAATCTAGTCTGGTACAGTGTTGTTTAGTTACCTACACACTGGTTAATCTAGTCTGGTACAGTGTTGTTTAGTTACCTACACACTGGTTAATCTAGTCTGGTACAGTGTTGTTTAGTTACCTACACACTGGTTAATCTAGTCTGGTACAGTGTTGTTTAGTTACCTACACACTGGTTAATCTAGTCTGGTACAGTGTTGTTTAGTTACCTACACACTGGTTAATCTAGTCTGGTACAGTGTTGTTACTTACACACTGATTGATGTACATGGTGTATCAGTTTGACACTGTGTTGTTGGGTCTCAAGTGTCATTTGAGCTATTACAGCACAGTGCGCCTCATCCCTTGCCTGGAAGTGAAATCAGTAGGGAGCTCATTGCTCATATTTCACAAACTAATTTGACTGAATGTCCTGTGATTAACTTGAACAAAGTTTACTTCCAAATTAAGTCATGTTCATTAATGATTAGTGACCGGTGTATCTAGGAGACTCACAGGATCTATTTAAAGTGGACTCTTCCCATGTCTTAATTACAACACTGGAGGGATACGGTCTCTCACGGGCTGGGCTTCAGTGTGGTCATCATAATGTCAGCCCCACTCTCCCTGGTGGAAACTAGAACTGGTTGGAAAGATGGGCTGTAACTGAAGCAGGTTACAAACAGCGGCAGAAACGTTAGGGGAGGGAGAGTGGGAATTACACATGGCAACACGCAGGGTATTTGTCTCAGTTGGTAGAGTATGGTGCTTGTAATGCCAGGGTAGTGGGTTCGATTCCCGGGACAACCCATACGTTAAATGTATGCATGTATGACTGGAAGTTGCTTTGGATTAAAGCGTCTGCTAAATGGCATTTTATTATTATATTATTATAACTTTTGCCACTTACAGCCACAGTGTTCTGTGCCACCAGAGTTGTCAATAAGCTTTAGGCGGCACAGCGCACGGTTCTTGCCCGGCTGTTTGTAAGCTCCCTGAGCATAAGTCAAATAAGGAAAAGTTGCGTACTCTGCTCAACCAGGATGTAGGCCTGCGGTTGAGCTGATAATTTTTCACTGAGTTACTGTAGTGTAACCTGGAGCTGTTCCTCTACAGGGCCAGCAAGTTAACAAGTAGTATGACAGCGAGTTCTTTCAGTTCCTCTGTGGATCAAGAGATATGTTGAGTCATCCAGGAGAATGCTATAGCCACCGCTAAGGTAAAGAAGATAATCAGTTTAGCCTAACGTTAAAGAGCAGGATGGCCATCTGGCCGACTTGATGGCTTTGTTTACCAAATATGTCCCTCCAATTTGTGCTGAGCCTACAGAGAGCTAATTACTCAACTATGTCCTGGCTGCAATGGGCAGGTAGGTCTCTTCTGTCTTGATGCAACAGGGCTGCTGGGGCTGTGAGAATCTGTCCATTGGTGAGCTTCTGGAGTGGCGCAGCGGTCTAAGGCACTGCATCTCAGTGCAAGAGACGTCACTATAGTACCTGGTTCGAATCTAGGCTGTATCACATCCGGCTGTGATTGGGAGTCCCATAGGGCGGCACACAATTGGCCCAGCATCATCAGGTTTTGGCCGGAGTAGGCCAGCATTGTAAATACGAATTTGTTCTAACTGACTTGCCTAGTTAAATAAAGGTTCAATAAAAATTGTGCCTCTGGAATGAATCTGGTTGTCTCAGGCTGAGACTCTAGAGCAGAAGAGCTGACATGTACAGGGAATGACCGTGGTGAGAAGTACATGCTGAGTCCTGTGTACAGGGAATGACCGTGGTGAGAAGTACATGCAGAGTCCTGTGTACAGGGAATGACAGTGGTGAGAAGTACATGCTGAGTTCTGTGTACAGGCAATGACCGTGGTGAGAAGTACATGCAGAGTCCTGTGTACAGGGAATGACCGTGGTGAGAAGTACATGCTGAGTTCTGTGTACAGGCAATGACCGTGGTGAGAAGTACATGCAGAGTTCTGTGTACAGGGAATGACCGTGGTGAGAAGTACATGCAGAGTTCTGTGTACAGGGAATGACCGTGGTGAGAAGTACATGCTGAGTTCTGTGTACAGGCAATGACCGTGGTGAGAAGTACATGCAGAGTTCTGTGTACAGGGAATGACCGTGGTGAGAAGTACATGCAGAGTCCTGTGTACAGGGAATGACCGTGGTGAGAAGTACATGCTGAGTTCTGTGTACAGGCAATGACCGTGGTGAGAAGTACATGCAGAGTTCTGTGTACAGGGAATGACCGTGGTGAGAAGTACATGCAGAGTTCTGTGTACAGGGAATGACCGTGGTGAGAAGTACATGCAGAGTTCTGTGTACAGGCAATGACCGTGGTGAGAAGTACATGCAGAGTCCTGTGTACAGGGAATGACCGTAACCAGAAGTACAAACAAAATAAAGCAACCATTCCTCTGGGTTGCAGACTACCTCGCAGTCGGGAGGGGTTGGTGTGGGGTGCAATGCTGGTGGGCCAAAACTTGTAATTGCTGGTATGTGCTCCAGCAGGGTTAACGAACTTAAAGAGAATGGCTGTGATTTCTAGCCAGCAGAAAACCCCAGTGTTTTGTGGACTGTAATGACATTGTAGGACTAGAACCCCCAGACACCCCAGTGTTTTGTGGACTGTAATGACATTGTAGGACTAGAAACCCCAGTGTTTTGTGATCTATTTTGATTTAACCTTTTATTTATCTAGGCAAGTCAATTAAGAACTAATTCTTATTTACAATGATGGCCTACCGGGGAACAGGGGGTTAACTGTCTTGTTCACGGGCAGAACGACATATTTTTACCTTGTCAGCTCGGGGATTCAATCCAGCAACCTTTCGGTTACTGGCCGAACGCTCTAACCACTAGGCTACCTGCCGCCCCATCTATAATGACATAGTAGGACTAGAACCCCCAGAGTCTCCTAAGAGGGTGTGGTATTTAAATGTTGTGGAAAAATAGTCCTACAACACTGTAATTCTTTAACATCCTCCAGTCGCCCAGCTACTGCCTTCCCTCCGTTGGCTCCATCCGCCCAGCCCAGCCAGGGCTTTAGTGCTTTCTCACTGCTGCTTGGATGAGTGCTGATGTCATCTAAGCACACTCTGTCAGTGAGCTCACTGCGAACTACACACTCCTTAAGAGGTCTCAGTGCCAGGTATGGTCACTGTTGTTGCCCAGCCTCAACAGTGCAGCAGAGGTGAAGAGGCAGGCCTGTGCTCTGGCTCTCGCACAACCCAGACGGCCTGAGAGTGGAGCGAGGAAGTAATCATTCATCCCTGGGTGGAGCCTTGATCTTACGTTTTGTTTTTCCCCTCCCCTTTGCACATGCATGCCTCGATACATGCGGGCCTTAAATGTCCTAAAATATTTGCCAACACTTTCCCAGACTTTGCCACCCTTGATTTCTTCCAGAGATTGTCTGTGATCACTGAATGTGTATCCGTGTGGATCTAGGCCAGAGTTTACAGACATGATACATCTGTTTTAAAGATGAATTAGAGGTGGAGGTTGTCACCTCACTGACACAGCCCGCTGAGAATTGTCCTGACAGGGCACTAGGATTCACCTTAGCGTGGGTATCCTTTAGACTTCTGTGAAAGGATGCCTGACCTGGTGAAAGCGACCTTTGTGAGGAGAGAAACTTTTGAAAGCTGTGTTTATTTAATGAGTCACCGGATAGGATACCATCAGAACAACACTATCTGAGCTCTGGTTTGTGATGTGGACACAAAAAACAGCCAAGGACATCAGGATAACCCCTCAGGTTATTTTAAGGTTAAGGGCACTTTTAGCAGCCTGCCTGTCACGAGAATGACATCTACTGAGTCATTTTTGGTTGTCCCATGTTTGCTGTTATCAAATCATAACCGCAAACAGCTTTTACTTCTAACAAAATTGACAGAAGGAATGAAGTAATTTTAGAGGAATTCAGGAGATCCGGTTTGTCAGAGCCCCCTCAACCTCTTCTGCATTCCAGAGTAAATTGTGACCTCAGAGAGAGAGAGAGAGAGAGAAGTGCGCTAACATATTTACCCCAAGTTCCATTGATAACTTGAGGATTATGTGGGTTATACTGTCTCACTGAAATGCTATGCAGTATTTCAACTTGTTCTGATGCAAGTCAATTTGGTTAACACCGATTGAATTACCTGAGAGGCAGAGTGTCTTATCTACTTTTCCGTGTGTAGTAGTCATACATTTCTTTGAATAAATAGAACTGCTCTCAAAGCATGTCGGCATTATAACAATGTTGACATGACATACTGACATGTTTTCAGACTGCTCTCTGACTTCATGTGTGAAGCCATCTAGGTATGCTTGTACAATACTGGGGAGTTGGAACTTATTCTCCTCAATCTGTTGAGTCTGGTTGATTTGACAAATACGTAAGCTAAGCTAGCCCATATGTCATAGATTCTACTAATGATTAGTCTTGCATACTTAAAATGTAAAATATTACATAAATTCAACACTTGTCTTCTTAGCATAAATACCCTAGGTAGATTCCATGGTATTTATGACAAATAGACAAGTGACATAGTAGATTGGAATGTGGGTGGAATAATAGACTGTCATTGTGGAGTTTTTCTGGACTCCATGGATTCACGTTGTTCATGGATTCACCGTGTAGGTGTTTATGGATCAGTTGTATATGTGATGTGGGCCCAGCATGATGCCTCGGCATTTAGGCATTCATGTGAATGAAACAAATTCAAGGTGCGATGACAACATGCTCATTTGCAGAGTTCTCTCCAGTTCTCAACGGGAAACAGAAATGTACTGATTTATATTTATTGGCGCAAAGGGGCCTTAGAGACCTAGTGTTTTGGTGATTGACAAACATTGATTTTACAGGGTTGTTGATAGCAACTGAGCGAATGTGGCGAGAAATGATCTGAAACAGCTTCTCCAAACACCAACGCTCTGGATAACATGAAAACAGCCAAACGAGCTCTGCTAGGGCGAGTGAAATGGTCAGTCAGGTTCTCTCTCATTTGTGTCTAGAAGTAGCTAGCAAGCTAGCCAGCATTAGCCTGTTAGCTTGGGTGCTTGACTGCCGTTGTGAGGTCAGAACACTCAGATCAACCCTACTTCTCGGCCAGAGCGTCCAGTGTGCGCTCTGAACACGGAGAGTGAAACGCTCTTTACGAATGTCCAGAGCGCACTCTGGCACTCCAGATTGAATTGACGAACACACCCATGGTTTGTGTTCTGGAATTCTGTTGGGAGTACTAAAGTTCTAATAAATGGAAGATAAATTATCTTCAGCCTTAGAATTTTTTAAAAGTTTGATGTTGAATATTTGTTATACATTTTTAGGGGGTAGATCAGATTACAGATAGACTGTTCCCCAAATATATCTATATATTATTTCCCCCTAACCATACCAACCCTCTTCTAATTGGAGTAAACTAATGGACAACAACACTTAGGCTTCTACTTCCAGCTTATACATTCTAAATACATTTTACAGACACAGTATACATTACCAGTCAAAAGTTTGGATACACCTATTCATTCAAGGATTTTCTTTATTTTTACTATTTTCTACATTGTAGAATAACAGTAAAGACATAAAAACTATGAAATAACACATATGGAATCATGTAGTAACCAAAAAAGTGTTAAACAAATCAAAACATATTTTATGTTTGAGATTCTTCAAAGTAGCCACCCTTTGCCATGATGACAGCTTTGCACAATCTTGGAATTCTCTCAACCAGCTCCATCTCGAATGCTTTTCCAACAGTCTTGGAGTTCCCACATATGCTGAGCACTTGTTGGCTGCTTTTCTTTCACTCTGCGATCCAACTCATCCAAAACCATCTCAATTGGGTTGAGGTCGGGTGTTTGTGGAGGCCAGGTCATCTGATGCAGCACTCCATCACTCTCCTACTTGGTCAAATAGCACCTAACACAGCCTGCAGGTGTGTTTTGGGTCATTGTCCTGTTGAAAAACAAATGATAGTCCCACTAAGCACAAACCAGATGGGATGGCGTATCGCTACAGAATGTTGTGGTAGCCATGCTGATTAAATGAGCCTTGAAATCCAAATAAATCCCTGACAGTGTCACCAGCAAAGCACCATCACACCACCACCTCCATGCTTAAAGGTGGGAACCACACATGCAGAGATCATCCGCCCACCTACTCTACGTCTCACAAAGACTGAAATTTGGAGTCATCAGACCAAAGGATAGATTTCCACCGGTCTAATGTCCATTGCTTGTTTTTTTTGTCCCAAGTTGATGTTGTGTCTGTTACTTGAACACTGTAAAGCATTTGGGCTGCAATCTGAGGTGCAGTTAATTGCCGATTTCTGAAACTGGTAACTCTAATGAACGTATCCTCTGCAGCAGAGGTAGCTCTGGTTCTTCCTTTCCTGTGGTGGTCCTTATGAGAGCCAGTTTCATCATAGCGCTTGATGGTTTTTGCGACTGCACTTGAAGAAATGTTCAAAGTTCTTGACATTTTGCGGATTTACTGACCATGTCTGTCTTCCAGTAATGATGGACTGTCGTTTCTCTTTGCTTATTTGAGCTGTTCATGCCATAATATGGACTTGGTCTTTTACCAAATATATCTGTATACCAACCCTTCCTTGTCACAACACAAGTGATTGGCTCAAACGCAATAAGAAGGAAAGAAATTCCACAAATTAACTTTTAGCAAAGCACACCTGTTAATTGAAATGCATTCCAGTTGGCTACCTCATGAAGCTGGTTGAGAGAATGCCAAGAGTGCAAAGCTGTCATCAAGGCAAAGGGTGGCTACTTTGAAGAATCTAAAATCTAAAATATATTTTGATTTGTTTAATACTTTTTTGGTTGATTTCGTATGTGTTATTTCATAGTTTTGATGTCTTCACTATTATTCTACAATGTAGAAAATAGTAAAAATAAAGAAAACCCTTGAATGAGTAGGTGTGTCCAAACTTTTGACTGGTACTGTA
Source organism: Salvelinus alpinus (assembly GCF_045679555.1). Classification (NCBI taxonomy): domain Eukaryota; kingdom Metazoa; phylum Chordata; class Actinopteri; order Salmoniformes; family Salmonidae; genus Salvelinus; species Salvelinus alpinus. Next base: position 80,411,101 of record NC_092089.1, on the reverse strand, counting down.
TTTTACATTACTCTCCATTAGCTATAGAAAAATGATTAGTGTAGATCAGCATCTCAAAGGTCACGCAGAGTTCAGTGTGTATGGTGCTGGCTCAACCATGCTGTGAATGGTGGCAGACAGCAGGCTGATTTAAAAACAGCCCATAGACATCTAGACACGGTCTTCTAGGGTTGTACCCTGATCTCAACTGTCTGCCGCCCTCAAGCAGGAAACAGGGTTGACTCATCATTGCTTTCTTTAGGCGTTGGCTTGGCGGTGCAGTTGTGTTCATTATTACACACACACACACACGGAGGGAGGGACTGTTAAACCTCTGTGGTTCAAATCTGCACGTACAGTACATTAACCTGTGTTTGTTTGAACTTGACAGATTCTGTGGTTCTATGTAGAGGTGTCTGTTGAGACAGACCTTTGCTCAGTATATAAATGTTTTGTGTCATGAGTTGTTTTGAAATAGCCTTATCTCACACACTGTGAGTGTTGTTCACTGATTGACTGTGAATGTATTTTTTATGCCTTGTCGGCGTGCACATTTGCTTAGTTTCACTTCAACGGAATTTGTCAGGATCCTCTTTTAGGCCCACTGATCAGCAGTTTTTTCTGTTGGATTGTGTTGCCATGGGCCTCTGTATTCCCCAATAAATAGTTCTAACATTCATAACCAATTTCATCAACAATTAGGCAGCAGAGATTTCTCAGTAATCTCAAAGTGGGAAAGTAGACGTAGCCTACAAAACTTCACACAAACCCTCATTGAACGATAAGCTAAGCCTTTCGTATTTGCATTTCCAGTCAGTCATTCTCAAATCCTAACTCTTTACTTTCTTTAATTTCCTTCTCTCCTGATCATGTTTTCTGTGTGATTGTATTTGTGGATATTAGGCCTATTCCTTTAATGAATTCAATCTGCTTTTAATGATTTTAATCATAGCAGACAATTAGGGGTTCATTAAAGTAATTAAAATATCAGTAATGCATGAATAGTTAAGCCCTCCTTTAGACATACAGTAGTATGCGTGTGAGATGTTATGGTGGCTTAGTAAAACAAACTCTTAGAGTTGGATTAGGGGCCTTTGTTTTACCTAGGCTTGCCTTCCTGCGTGTTTGGGGCTAGATTATGGAAAACGTAGTTTTCAAACCCTGGTAAAAACAGAATTTGTATATTGGTCTTTCTATAAATAAAGGGGCCCATGTGTGACTTCAGGGTTAACATTTCTAAATGGTTTGATATACACTTAAATGATTTTGTTGCACCACATGTATAGTTACAGGAATTAGAGTCTAGGTAGGCACAATGAGACCATTACTCCTAGCAACAACAAAACATCTACATGGCATTCAAAATGTCACATGAAACATTGACATATTACATTTACATTTAAGTCATTTAGCAGACGCTCTTATCCAGAGCGACTTACAAATTGGTGCATTCACCTTATGATATCCAGTGGAACAACCACTTTACAATAGTGCATCTAACTCTTTTAAGGGGGGGGGGGGGGTTAGAAGGATTACTTTATCCTATCCTAGGTATTCCTTAAAGAGGTGGGGTTTCAGGTGTCTCCGGAAGGTGGTGATTGACTCCGCTGACCTGGCGTCGTGAGGGAGTTTGTTCCACCATTGGGGTGCCAGAGCAGCGAACAGTTTTGACTGGGCTGAGCGGGAACTGTACTTCCTCAGAGGTAGGGAGGCGAGCAGGCCAGAGGTGGATGAACGCAGTGCCCTTGTTTGGGTGTAGGGCCTGATCAGAGCCTGAAGGTACGGAGGTGCCGTTCCCCTCACAGCTCCGTAGGCAAGCACCATGGTCTTGTAACGGATGCGAGCTTCAACTGGAAGCCAGTGGAGAGAGCGGAGGAGCGGGGTGACGTGAGAGAACTTGGGAAAGTTGAACACCAGACGGGCTGCGGCGTTCTGGATGAGTTGTAGGGGTTTAATGGCACAGGCAGGGAGCCCAGCCAACAGCGAGTTGCAGTAATCCAGACGGGAGATGACAAGTGCCTGGATTAGGACCTGCGCCGCTTCCTGCGTGAGGCAGGGTCGTACTCTGCGAATGTTGTAGAGCATGAACCTACAGGAACGGGTCACCGCCTTGATGTTAGTTGAGAACGACAGGGTGTTGTCCAGGATCACGCCAAGGTTCTTAGCACTCTGGGAGGAGGACACAATGGAGTTGTCAACCGTGATGGCGAGATCATGGAACGGGCAGTCCTTCCCCGGGAGGAAGAGCAGCTCCGTCTTGCCGAGGTTCAGCTTGAGGTGGTGATCCGTCATCCACACTGATATGTCTGCCAGACATGCAGAGATGCGATTCACCACCTGGTTATCAGAGGGGGGAAAGGAGAAGATTAATTGTGTGTCGTCTGCATAGCAATGATAGGAGAGACCATGTGAGGATATGACAGAGCCAAGTGACTTGGTGTATAGCGAGAATAGGAGAGGGCCTAGAACAGAGCCCTGGGGGACACCAGTGGTGAGAGCACGTGGTGCGGAGACAGATTCTCGCCACGCCACCTGGTAGGAGCGACCTGTCAGGTAGGACGCAATCCAAGCGTGGGCCGCGCCGGAGATGCCCAGCTCGGAGAGGGTGGAGAGGAGGATCTGATGGTTCACAGTATCAAAGGCAGCCGATAGGTCTAGAAGGATGAGAGCAGAGGAGAGAGAGTTAGCTTTAGCAGTGCGGAGCGCCTCCGTGACACAGAGAAGAGCAGTCTCAGTTGAATGACTAGTCTTGAAACCTGACTGATTTGGATCAAGAAGGTCATTCTGAGAGAGATAGCAGGAGAGCTGGCCAAGGACGGCACGTTCAAGAGTTTTGGAGAGAAAAGAAAGAAGGGATACTGGTCTGTAGTTGTTGACATCGGAGGGATCGAGTGTAGGTTTTTTCAGAAGGGGTGCAACTCTCGCTCTCTTGAAGACGGAAGGGACGTAGCCAGCGGTCAAGGATGAGTTGATGAGCGAGGTGAGGTAAGGGAGAAGGTCTCCGGAAATGGTCTGGAGAAGAGAGGAGGGGATAGGGTCAAGCGGGCAGGTTGTTGGGCGGCCGGCCGTCACACGACGCGAGATTTCATCTGGAGAGAGAGGGGAGAAAGAGGTCAAAGCACAGGGTAGGGCAGTGTGAGCAGAACCAGCGGTGTCGTTTGACTTAGCAAACGAGGATCGGATGTCGTCGACCTTCTTTTCAAAATGGTTGACGAAGTCATCAGCAGAGAGGGAGGAGGGGGGAGGAGGGGGAGGAGGATTCAGGAGGGAGGAGAAGGTGGCAAAGAGCTTCCTAGGGTTAGAGGCAGATGCTTGGAATTTAGAGTGGTAGAAATTGGCTTTAGCAGCAGAGACAGAAGAGGAGAATGTAGAGAGGAGGGAGTGAAAGGATGCCAGGTCCGCAGGGAGGCGAGTTTTCCTCCATTTCCGCTCGGCTGCCCGGAGCCCTGTTCTGTGAGCTCGCAATGAGTCGTCGAGCCACGGAGCAGGAGGGGAGGACCGAGCCGGCCTGGAGGATAGGGGACATAGAGAGTCAAAGGATGCAGAAAGGGAGGAGAGGAGGGTTGAGGAGGCAGAATCAGGAGATAGGTTGGAGAAGGTTTGAGCAGAGGGAAGAGATGATAGGATGGAAGAGGAGAGAGTAGCGGGGGAGAGAGAGCGAAGGTTGGGACGGCGCGATACCATCCGAGTAGGGGCAGTGTGGGAAGTGTTGGATGAGAGCGAGAGGGAAAAGGATACAAGGTAGTGGTCAGAGACTTGGAGGGGAGTTGCAATGAGATTAGTGGAAGAACAGCATCTAGTAAAGATGAGGTCAAGCGTATTGCCTGCCTTGTGAGTAGGGGGGGAAGGTGAGAGGGTGAGGTCAAAAGAGGAGAGGAGTGGAAAGAAGGAGGCAGAGAGGAATGAGTCAAAGGTAGACGTGGGGAGGTTAAAGTCACCCAGAACTGTGAGAGGTGAGCCATCCTCAGGAAAGGAACTTATCAGGGCGTCAAGCTCATTGATGAACTCTCCAAGGGAACCTGGAGGGCGATAAATGATTGACCCTGCGTGTTTCTTTGTCATGCCTAGTAGCCAGGTCTGTTTGTGCTTTAGGCAACTTATCTATCATTAATAGCCATGCTAAACCTTCCAGAATAATAAAAAAGATATACAACAGCATATCAATTTTTTTTATAGTTGATGTAACAATTTAATACAATAATGTAAAATGATTGGTTCGGTCAACAAAATCATTGACAATAATAATAACCAATAATGACATCATTATAATTAAATGAAATTTGCTTTTTCACCTGCACAGAATACAACAGTAGCATGGCACGCCTTAGCAAATTAGGGTGAGGTGCCTTGTTCAAGGGCACATCAACAGATTTTTCACCTTGCACCGAATACAACAGGTGTAGAACTTACTGTGAAATGCTTACTTACAAGCCCTTAACCAACAATGCAGTTAAATAAATAGTGTTAAAAAAATATTTACTAAATAAACAAAAGTAAATGTAACACAATAAAATAACAATACCAAGGCTTTATACAGGGGGTACCGGTACCGAGTCAATGTGCGGAGGTACAGGTTAGTCGAGGTAATTTGTACATGTAGGTAGGGGTAAAGTGACTATGTATAGATAATAAAAACAGAGTAGCAGCAGTGTAAAAACAAAGGGGGGGGGGGTGTCATAGTAAATAGTCCGGTTGGCCATTTGATTAATTGTTCAGCAAACTCTTCAAGCAATGTGTGTTTGTGTGTGAAAACAAGACATCACATTCTTGCCTCCTCTGTCCATGTTTCCTCCACTCCTTGCCTCTCCTTGAAAGTGCATTGTAGCCCGTGGTGCGGAACCTTCCCTCTCCCCTAATGTGCTTTGAGGAGGTGACGATTGGAGGAAACAAGGGGAGAATCTCAATGGCATTTCCTTCATTCCTGACGTCCTCTTACCTTGCCGCCTCCTCAAAACCAATTGGATAAGAATGTGAGAGGGGAGGGACCTATGAAATGCCATTGAGATTCTCCCAAGGACAGAGGAAGCAAGTATATTTCATAGCTTTTAAAAAATGTTGACGCTGACTGACTGACTGACCGACCGACCATATTGCCCATGTCCTGTCCAGAAATAACCCCTAGCCTCTACTGCCCAGAGTCTAGACTCTTGTGGAGATCTGAGAGGGATTGATGGGTGGTGACATGGTGAGAGCTCCACCGTACCCTTTGATAGGCATTGGTTGAATTTTGGAGGTATTGCTTATACCTGTCGAGTTCTCTCAGATCTCCACAATTGTCTAGGGCAGGGGTGGGCAATTCCAGTCCTTGAGGGCCTGATTGGTGTCACAGTTTTGCCTCAACTAACACACCCGACTCCAATAATCTCCTGATCATGATCTTCAGTTTAGAATGGAATTTGATTAATCAGCTGTGTTTGCTTGGGATGGAGAAAGTGTGACACCAATCAAGTCCTCGAGGACTGGAGTTGCCCACCCCTGGGCTAGGGGTTGCTTCTGGATAGGACCCCACAACCCTATGGATGACACTTGAGGCATTGGTTGGATGTTTAATTCCGTTGCTATTCACACAGATTTGCACACGTGTAAGTAGGACACACCAACGGCAACCTATCAGGCTCATCAGACAGGTCTGGGCAGCTTGAGACCTGCTGTAAACAGTGAAAGGATATATTTTCATGTCTACTATTCTCACCTTTGCTTCCAGCTAGTTAGATGTGCCACCACTGACTGACTATATCTAGGGCATATCTCTAGTCTAGCAATATACAGTCGTGGCCAAAAGTTTTGAGAATGACACAAATATTAATTTCCACAAAGTTTGCTGCTTCATTGTCTTTAGATACTTTTGTCAGATGTTACTATGGAATACTAAAGTATAATTACAAGCATTTCATAAGTGTCAAAGGCTTTTATTGACAATTACATGAAGTTGATGCAAAGAGTCAATATTTGCAGTGTTGACCCTTCTTTTTCAAGACCTCTGGAATCCGCCCTGGCATGCTGTCAATTAACTTTTGGGCCACATCCTGACTGATGGCAGCCCATTCTTGCATAATCAATGCTTGGAGTTTGTCATAATTTGTGGGTTTTTGTTTGTCCACTCGCCTCTTGAGGATTGACCACAAGTTCTTAATGGGATTAAGGTCTGGGGAGTTTCCTGGCCATGGACCCAAAATATCCATGTTTTGTTCCCCGAGCCACTTAGTTATCACTTTTGCCTTATGGCAAGGTGTTCCATCATGCTGGAAAAGGCGTTGTTTGTCACCAAACTGTTCCTGGATGGTTGGGAGAAGTTGCTCTCGGAGGATGTGTTGGTACTATTCTTTATTAATGGCTGTGTTCTTAAGCAAAATTGTGAGTGAACTCACTCTCTTGGCTGAGAAACAACCCCACACATGAATGGTCTCAGGATGCTTTACTGACACAGGACTGATGGTAGCGCTCACCTTGTCTTCTCCGGACAAGCTTTCTTCCGGATGCCCCAAACAATCGGAAAGGGGATTCATCAGAGAAAATGACTTTACCCCAGTCCTCAGCAGTCCAATCCCCGTACCTTTTGCAGAATATCAGTCTGTCTGTTTTTCCTGGAGAGAAGTGGCTTCTTTGCTGCCCTTCTTGACACCAGGCCATCCTCAAAGTCTTTGCCTCACTGTGCGTGCAGATGCATTCACACCTGCCTGCTGCCATTTCTGAGCAAGCTCTGTACTGGTGGTGCCCCGATCCCACAGCTGAATCATCTTTAGGAGACGGTCCTGGCGCTTGCTGGACTTTCTTGGGCGCCCTGAAGCCTTCTTCACAACATTTGAACCGCTCTCCTTGAAGTTCTTGATGATCCGATAAATGGTTGATTTAGGTGCAATCTTACTGGCAGCAATATCCTTGCCTGTGAAGCCCTTTTTGTGCAAAGCAATGATGACGGCATGTGTTTCCTTGCAGGTAACCATGGTTGACAGATGAAGAACAATGATTCCATGCACCACTCTCCTTTTGAAGCTTCCAGTCTGTTATTTGAACTCAATCAGCATGACAGGGTGATCTCCAGCCTTGTCCTCGTCAACACTCACACCTGTGTTAATGAGAGAATCACTGACATGTCAGTTGGTCCTTTTGTGGCAGGGCTGAAATGCAGTGGAAATGTTTTTTGGGGGATTCAGTTAATTTGCATGGCAAAGAGGGACTTTGATCAGATGAATTGCAATTAATTGCAATCTTCATAACATTCTGGAGTATATGCAAATTGCCATCATACAAACTGAGGCAGCAGACTTTGTGAAAATTAGTATTTGTGTCATTCTCACAACTTTTGGCAACGACTGTATACTGTTGTTTTGGCTGTATAGCATCATTTAAACCATTTAGATGTAATCTACATAATATCCAAAAGTAATTATTTATCCTGAGAGAGCCATAAACAATAACTATCAATGCTGCATATGCCAAGAAAGGTTAAAATCTCACCTTTCTGGTAAAATTGTAGTCACTTTTGAGGACACAAGCTCAGATACACAGTACAAATGATAAAAATATGAAATATTTTATGTTTCCTATTCAACAAAACTGTATGAATAAGGTTTGAAATTACTTATATGCTTTCTAAATTTAGTATAATCAAATTATAAAACACCTATGTATAAGATTTCACTTTCCTTAACTTTAAAATGCGAGGAACTCACCTTTCACCTCACATTAATCTTGTCCATCTATGACAAACAGAAAGTGTTATTTGTTTAAAATCTATAAATAATTTTAGACGAAGGGCTTTAAATCAATCTCTGAATGTGCTACTGTGATGAAACCACTCTCCCCTGCTGCATTACAATGTAAGGGTTGCAGGCATGTGCTTTGTCAGTGGCTGTGGCGTAGGGTTCAGCCAGGCGTTGATAGACAGTAGGAATAGCAAATTAAATAGTAGGAGGGACATCTCCGCTTCAAGGAGTCTCAGATTTCACATCCTTCATCACACAGGCTCAGAAAATATACTATTCTGTTCTTGGGAACCAGGGCTATTGCTAAATGCAAGCCATTTCGATCTACGGTGTCCACAGATCGATATATAAGTGAAAATGTCGGTCGGTTCCGGAACCGGTACCAAAACCACTTTACATCGAAGAGGTTTTAATAAGATTCCCAATGATTAGCAAGTTAGCGTGGATATATCAGTCAGCTAATAATTTACAGTAACAGCAGTTCATTAATAAGTAAATACACTCTAAATCGTATGCAGAAATTGAGAAATCTTACCTTGGCACTGTAGCATGGTATGGGCAGCAATTAATTAATAGATTCATAGAATGGAGTTAGAAGGGTGACCTCCTACTTTGAAAGGACAGGAAGTGTTGGCTGTGCACTTGACCAGGCATTCCACATTTAATCCCACATTTGAACATTGAAAAACGAATAAACAAGCCGTTTTCACATTCCCAATTGCTTCGTTTTAACTCGGAAAACAAACAATCAAAACATACACGGAACGTAATCTTACCTCAGGAACATTGATTTAATATTGTCCACAAAGTAATTATCTTGACCCCCGTAACAACATAGACACAAATGTCAACATTAATTCCTGCACTTTGGCTGTTATTAAATGGCGTGCAGAATCACACAAGCTCTTTATCACTTCACTGTCATTCAGAAAATCCTTTCCTGAATCACCTGATGTTGTGTGATAATGTCCCCGTTTAACTTAACAGCTAGACATCAAACACACATCAAACAATATTATGGATAATTATTGAAGAACCCTGTTAATGACAGTATCGATTTGCTTTATTAGTCATATTAAAGTTACTCTTTCTGTTTGAAGCATTGGATTTTGCAATCAAGTACATTATTTTGGATATGTGTGCCCATGAAAACAGTTTTCACACCGTAACATAGGGAGACACAAAATGTTACCAGCCTACAGTGCACTTCTGAGATCGCCATACAAAAAAAGAGTACGACAGCCATAACCATGAATTTCACAGGATCAAGGTCAATGTGTAATTGTTGTTAAATGCGTAGTATATGATATAACAACAAACGGCAGTATCATAAATGTAATGTAAGGTAGTGTTTTGTCACACGATTTAAAGAGTTTAAACAGGTTTTGATTCAACTCGTGAATTATATTGAATGTATCTACGTTCCCCCTTTTTATATCTTAATGTATTCACATGGGGGAAAAAATGCAAATGATTATTAATGACTTTAACGTCTCCAAACAGTTGTCCACTACAAGGAATGCTCACTGGTTCGTTTAGTTTATAGAAAGACCCCTTTAGGCTACTGCTACTGTATAAGCCTTCCAGATATAACCTAGTCCAATACCCATCAGAACCAGGAGAATATTACTTATTAATAGAGCTTGTTTTCAGTATTACACCCACATGAATATAATCACTAACTCCACTCGAGACAGTCATGTTTCTTAGTATAATGTAATGGGGATTACCCTCAAGGTAGTATGTGGGCCTAAATCATGTGAACCACTGTGCAACGAGACACTTAACTTTTGTTCCTTTGACAGCAACTCTTATTTTGGACCTGTGACTCATCAGTTCAGGTCATGTATCCCAGCTGTTAATGTTAAGGGTGTGATTGTGGCATTGTGGCGCGGTTTTAGGTGAGAGGGGGGCTTTAGGGTGAATATCAAGTCATAGCTAGCATCTGTGAGGTTGAGGCATTACACTTCCATTAAAAAAATACTAGATTTAATGAATAGGCCTAGTTTAAACACAGCTAACATGCAATGGCCACCACAGAGTTGATATAACACCACAGAATAAGGTCTAGGCCTAGTTCTTACTGCAAAGCCCCACCATATCGATAGTACTGGATAGCCCCACCATATCGATAGTACTGGATAGCCCCACCATATCGATAGTACTGGATAGCCCCACCATATCGATAGTACTGGATAGCCCCACCATATCGATAGTACTGGATAGCCCCACCATATCGATAGTACTGGATAGCCCCACCATATCGATAGTACAGGATAGCCCCACCATATCGATAGTACAGGATAGCCCCACCATATCGATAGTACTGGATAGCCCCACCATATCGATAGTACTGGATAGCACCACCATATCGATAGTACTGGATAGCCCCACCATATCGATAGTACTGGATAGCCCCACCATATCGATAGTACTGGATAGCCCCACCATATCGATAGTACTGGATAGCCCCACCATATCGATAGTACTGGATAGCCCCACCATATCGATAGTACTGGATAGCCCCACCATATCGATAGTACTGGATAGCCCCACCATATCGATAGTACTGGATAGCCCCACCATATCGATAGTACAGGATAGGCCCACCATATCGATAGTACAGGATAGGCCCACCATATCGATAGTACAGGATAGGCCCACCATATCGATAGTACTGGATAGCCCCACCTTATCGATGACTCTGGTAGTTGTGCTGTGGTTTTACTTGGCTGATAGAAGAATCAATATCTAAATCAAATCAAATCAAATTTTATTAGTCACATACACATGGTTAGCAGATGTTAATGCGAGTGTAGCAAAATGCTTGTGCTTCTAGTTCCGACAATGCAGTAATAACCAACAAGTAATCTAACCTAACAATTCCACAACTACTACCTTATACACACACACAAGTGTAAAGGGATGAAGAATATGTACATAAAGATATATGAATGAGTGGTGGTACAGAACGGCATGGCAAGATGCAGTAGATGGTATAGAGTACGGTATATACATATGAGATGAGTACTGTAGGGTATGTAAACATAAAGTGGCATAGTTTAAAGTGGCTAGTGGTACATGTATTACATAAAGATGGCAAGATGCAGTAGATGATATAGAGTACAGTATATACATATGAGATGGGTAATGTAGGGTATGTAAACATTATATTAAGTGGCATTGTTTAAAGTGGCTAGTGGTACATTTTTACATAATTTCCATCAATTCCCATTTTTAAAGTGGCTGGAGTTGAGTCAGTATGTTGGCAGCGGCCGCTAAATGTTAGTGGTGGCTGTTTAACAGTCTGATGGCCTTGAGATAGAAGCTGTTTTTCAGTCTCTCGGTCCCTGCTTTGATGCACCTGTACTGACCTCGCCTTCTGGATGATAGCGGGGTGAACAGGCAGTGGCTTGGGTGGTTGTTGTCCTTGATGATCTTTATGGCCTTCCTGTGACATCGGGTGGTGTAGGTGTCCTGGAGGGCAGGTAGTTTGCCCCCGGTGATGCGTTCTGCAGACCTCACTACCCTCTGGAGAGCCTTACGGTTGTGGGCGGAGCAGTTGCCGTACCAGGCGGTGATACAGCCCGACAGGATGCTCTCGATTGTGCATCTGTAGAAGTTTGTGAGTGCTTTTGGTGACAAGCCGAATTTCTTCAGCCTCCTGAGGTTGAAGAGGCGCTGCTGCGCCTTCTTCACAACGCTGTCTGTGTGGGTGGACCAATTCAGTTTGTCCGTGATGTGTACACCGAGGAACTTAAAACTTTCCACCTTCTCCACTACTGACCCGTCAATGTGGATAGGGGGGTGCTCCCTCTGCTGTTTCCTGAAGTCCACAATCATCTCCTTTGTTTTGTTGACGTTGAGTGTGAGGTTATTTTCCTGACACCACACTCCGAGGGCCCTCACCTCCTCCCTGTAGGCCGTCTCGTCGTTGTTGGTAATCAAGCCTACCACTGTAGTGTCATCCGCAAACTTGATGATTGAGTTGGAGGCGTGCATGGCCACGCAGTCGTGGGTGAACAGGGAGTACAGGAGAGGGCTCAGAACGCACCCTTGTGGGGCCCCAGTGTTGAGGATCAGCGGGGTGGAGATGTTGTTACCTACCCTCACCACCTGGGGGCGGCCCGTCAGGAAGTCCAGGACCCAGTTGCACAGGGCGGGGTCGAGACCCAGGGTCTCGAGCTTGATGACGAGTTTGGAGGGTACTATGGTGTTAAATGCTGAGCTGTAATCGATGAACAGCATTCTCACATGGGTATTCCTCTTGTCCAGATGGGTTAGGGCAGTGTGCAGTGTGGTTGCGATTGCGTCGTCTGTGGACCTATTGGGTCGGTAAGCAAATTGGAGTGGGTCTAGGGTGTCCGGTAGGGTGGAGGTGATATGGTCCTTGACTAGTCTCTCAAAGCACTTCATGATGACGGAAGTGAGTGCTACGGGGCGGTAGTCGTTTAGCTCAGTTACCTTAGCTTTCTTGGGAACAGGAACAATGGTGGCCCTCTTGAAGCATGTGGGAACAGCAGACTGGGATAAGGATTGATTGAATATGTCCGTAAACACACCAGCCAGCTGGTCTGCGCATGCTCTGAGGACGCGGCTGGGAATGCCGTCTGGGCCTGCAGCCTTGCGAGGGTTAACACGTTTAAATGTTTTACTCACCTCGGCTGCAGTGAAGGAGAGCCCGCAGGTTTTGGTAGGGGGCCGTGTCAGTGGCACTGTATTGTCCTCAAAGCGGGCAAAAAAGTTGTTTAGCCTGTCTGGGAGCAAGACATCCTGGTCCGCGACGGGGCTGGTTTTCTTTTTGTAATCCGTGATTGACTGTAGACCCTGCCACATACCTCTTGTGTCTGAGCTGTTGAATTGCGACTCGATTTTGTCTCTGTACTGGGACTTAGCCTGTTTGATTGCCTTGCGGAGAGAATAGCTACACTGTTTGTATTCGGTCATGCTTCCGGTCACCTTGCCCTGGTTAAAAGCAGTGGTTCGCGCTTTCAGTTTCACGCGAATGCTGCCGTCAATCCACGGTTTCTGGTTTGGGAATGTTTTAATCGTTGCTGTGGGTACGACATCGTCAATGCACTTCCTAATGAACTCGCTCACCGAATCAGCATATTCGTCAATATTGTTGTTGGACGCAATGCGGAACATATTCCAATCCGCGTGATCGAAGCAGTCTTGAAGCGTGGATTCAGATTGGTCGGACCAGCGTTGAACAGACCTGAGCGCGGGAGCTTGTTGTTTGAGTTTCTGTTTGTAGGCTGGAATCAACAAAATGGAGTCGTGGTCAGCTTTTCCGAAAGGGGGGCGGGGGAGGGCCTTATATGCGTCGCGGAAATTAGTATAACAATGATCTAGGGTTTTTCCAGCCCTGGTAGCACAATCGATATGCTGATAGAATTTAGGGAGTTTTGTTTTTAGATTAGCCTTGTTAAAATCCCCAGCTACGATGAATGCAGCCTCAGGGTGTGTGGTTTCCAGTTTACAAAGAGTCAGATAAAGTTCGTTCAGGGCCATCGATGTGTCTGCTTGGGGGGGAATATATACGGCTGTGATTATGATTGAAGAGAATTCCCTTGGTAGATAATGCGGTCGACATTTGATTGTGAGGAGTTCTAGATCAGGTGAACAGAATGACTTGAGTTCCTGTGTGTTGTTATGATGATCACACCACGTCTCGTTAATCATAAGGCATACCCCCCCGCCCCTCTTCTTACCAGAAAGATGTTTGTTTCTGTCGGCGCGATGCATGAAGAAACCAGCTGGCTGCACCGACTCCGTTAGCGTCTCTTGAGTTAGCCATGTTTCCGTGAAGCAGAGCACGTTGCAATCCCTGATGTCTCTCTGGAATGCTACCCGTGCTCGGATTTCATCAACCTTATTGTCAAGAGACTGGACATTGGCGAGTAGTATGCTAGTATGCGAGACCGCCTCGTTTGCCCCTTTTACGGCGTCGCACAGGGTCGCCGGCTGGGATCAGATCCATTGTATTGGGTGGAAGGCAAAACACTGGATCCGTTTCGGGAAAGTCATATTCCTGGTAGGAACGATGATGAGTTGACGTTAATCGTATATTCAGTAGTTCCTCCCGACTGTATGTAATGAAACCTAAGATTACCTGGGGTACCGATGTAAGAAATAACACATAAAAAAACAAAATACTGCATATTTTCCAAGGAACGAGAAGCGAGGCGGCCATCTCTTTCCGGCGCCGGAAGTTATTTGATTGATCTACATCTATCTCATACTGCTATGTTTGTTCATACTGCTATGTAATTTTGCGATGTTGTATGGTGTCCCTGGTGGCCTGGTCCTCCATTCTTGAGACAGCGAGAGGGTCTGTATGAGAGGAGGACAGCAGGAAACAGACTAAGTGTGTGTTTCATGGCACTCAGGAAGTGGTAAAGAATGCTTTAGTCACACCGGCCGTGGAAGGAACATCTCCTTCTCGTTCGTAATAACACTTCTGCATTGACGTGGCGTAAATTACTAGGGCTTGGTGTTGCCATTCGATTTGGTCACGATTCTATACATATTGCGATTCTATAGCCTATGAATCACAATTTTACATATATTTTTTTATTGCATCAGAGAAACGATTCAGAATAGCGATTCTCATCTGAATCAATTCCCCCAACTAACCACTTCCTCCCTAAACTCTAGTAAACTCCCCAACTATTCGCTAAATAGTCCGTTCTTTTCACATGACTTCAATGTCTTGATGATGAACAGACACTGCAAGGTCTCCATATATAGTATGGTCCTTTCAGAAAGGCCCCAACTGTTTTATAGTACAGTATCTATGAAGCTAACCCCCAGGGAGCACAATTTACAAATTCATTTTGAAATCCAGGGGAAAAAAACAAGCCAGCCTAGCCTGAGGGCAGTGGTCAGGTGGCCATGTGGTCAGGGCATCCAAAGAAAGGCCATTGGAACCAGAGCACTGCTGGTCTTTGTGGGATTTCCCCTTTTGCTGTTTTTAGGGAAATGTAAACAGCACCACCGCTTTCCTGAAATAACTGACGCACCACAGATTCCTGCCCATTTAAAGGCACTTGTGCTTTCAACTAAAGCTAATAGAGCTTTTTCCACTAAACCTCACACTACTCTTTTTTTGTGGTTATTTATCCTCTTATACGGTGTGACATTGAAACAAGTGATACCTCATAAGTTCATTTTTACAATTGAGTTAACACTGCCTGAGGCCTGGGGGTAATTTTGTTGTTTTTGGAAATGGCTTTTGGTATCTCTCCTGATTCAATTCAGTTGGCCCTAATTCAGTTTGCAGAGAGAGGACAGAGCTCCATTATTTGATTGATGTGTATGGCAGATTTGTTTGTTCTGAGAGAGGCTCTCCTCACTTCCCTCTGTGTGTGTGTGTGTGTGTGTGTGTGTGTGTGTGTGTGTGTGTGTGTTGGAGTGTTGGAGAAATACCCTTTACTCCCGTGTGTGCTGGTGTCTGGTACTTTGTGCATACACATGTGGCATTGAGTACACCTCCTAGCAACTCCTAGCAGCTGGACTTGATCATGGGAATGCCTGCTTTCTTACTTGGTCCCCGCTTTTCCAAAATAGTCTTAGCCCACTCCCATTGGTATTACATGAACACCACTGGCGAGAACACAAACAATATGAACTCAAAATATGAGTTGGATTTGAAAGCCACCTTTAACCAGCCTGAATGATAGGAAAGGATGAACTTGTCGGTCGTGAGGGGCAAATTATAATAGCATCACAGTACTGCTATATACAAAATGAACACTGCATTAACCTACCCACCTATATCAGATACATGGTGCAGGTCTGGCCCATGTTAACTCCAGTGCTTCACAGTTGTGTCAAGTTAGCTGGATGTCCTTTGGGTGGTGAACCATTCTTGATACACACGGGAACAGAGGAGGGATGATGTAGGGATAGGGGTGCTCTGCACTATTTACAAGCCTTGGGCCTGATCTATACTCACTCAGTACTGAGTAGAATTTCAGATGCCTCCCTAGGCTTTAGGGGGCCTAGTCCTAGACTAGTTAATATAGTCCTGCAGTAGGCTACATAACTATGGAAATAACACTGTCATACAGTCTATAATATATCATTATGTAATATTGAGTAATGGTGATCCTTATCGAGACATTTGCTCAATCACATCTCTAAGATGACTCTGTACTGTCTATAGGGGCAGCGTATAGAATATAGGCAATGGAAGTTTGATATAGGTCCATCAGTCTATAACAGCTCCTTATGTAGTACTGAGTGATGATAAGACGGCCATTGTTCACATTCACTACTGCACTGTAGAAACCAGCTACAGTGCACTATCTAGAACCTAGATGGTTCTTTGGCTGTCCCCATAGGAGAACCTTTGTATGTTTTAAAATTGTATTAAAAAAAAAAATCGAGGAGAACCCTTTGTAGAAGCCCTGTTGGTTAGGCTAGTGGAAGCTTCACTGGAAAAGGACAACTCAGTCACCATTAAAATAGGCCTGCATGTGTGTTTGAGAGAGAACACCCCACATGACATAACCACTTTCACATCAAAGCATTGCAATGAACCAGGTCAATGGTATTTAGTTGATTTTCCTTTTGACCCGAGTCATTAAATGCACTAATGGTCTAGAGAGGATGCTAGAAAATGCAAACGTTTCAGAAATGAAAAGCACACCACTTTGAAGGTTACATGGATGGGTCGATTTTCCACCTACTACGTTGTGTAGCCTGATCACCGAAAGCCATGCATTTTGAATAGTACATGACATGTATGTTATTAACACAGCACTTGGTAATAGGGCTTGGAGCAGAGAGCTGTGGGCACAGTGATCAAGAGATGACCTCTTAAAATAGTAAGTAGTAAAAAAATGATAGTTACATATCGGGATATTATTTTTGATGATATATCGTATCGTTTTGAAAATATCGCTATATTATTTTTGCTTTAGTTTGCTGTACCTGTACCAAACCTCCAGTATTTTTCTTTCATTGTTCTCCATCTTCTTTTTAAATAGGGAGCTAATTTGTTTTCAGCATTTTTATTTCCCTGACTGATCAACTTGTTTTGTCATTGCTCTCTCTTGTCCTTCTGCAGCAGACATATGGTGAGCAATATGTTCTGAACATCGAATCGCAATTAAATCACTGTATCGAATCACAATACATGTAGAATCGTGAGAATCGCAATACATATTGCATCGGCACCTAAGTATCATGATAATATTGTATGGTGAGGTCCCTGGCAGTTCCTAGCACTATCTTAAGTGTTTAGGTATTTCCTCAGAGGTGTGGCTTGTTTACATGGTACTCTTGTGATGCCAGTTGAAGGGATGCACAAAAAGCGAAACCTTTGCAACTGCAGTAGGTTTACATTTAGGACTTTAAAACATGATCATGTATTTTTCTTGATGGCTGAATAGGGCTGGGCAATATATAGTGAATACCGGTAGACTGGTATGGATGCACATCCGCCGTATGGATGCATATCCATCTTGAATAATAGAGATCAGTATGTGTGTCTGTGTTTCCCTCTGATCTAGTAGTATTCTAGCCTGGTAACCGATCTGTTTGGTAGGGGGATGGCTGTGAAACAGTCCCCTTCATGTGAAACACCCTATCAAAACGGACAGATGCCGCTTCACTATCACTGGCCTTCAGTTGATTGACCATAGGAGATGGTAATACAGCACAAATAGATCTGGGACCAGGCTGGTAGTAGTATTACTCTTTAGAGACTTACCGACTGGCTGACTCCCCCTTCATAGACTGAAGCCACACTGCACTGTTGAATGGGCATCCTAGTCAGTGGCTATGGGCTCCCCTCATAGTGAAAGTTTCATCTGACTGACTGGCCCAGTATATAATTGGGTCTCTCAGGAATGAGGGATCAGGGTCCCTAGTATGATTTAGCTCTGCTGTCTGCAGGCCTAATGGAGAGATGTAGGGAAGACTTAATTGGCTGGAACATAGCGTGTTGAACCAGAGGGGACTGGAGCTTAGCATGTTGAACCAGAGGGGACTGGAGCTTAGCATGTTGAACCAGAGGGGACTGGGGACTGGAGCCTAGCATGTTGAACCAGAGGGGACTGGGGACTGGAGCCTAGCATGTTGAACCACAGGGCACTGGGGACTGGAGCCTAGCATGTTGAACCACAGGGCACTGGGAACTGGAGCTTAGCATGTTGAACCAGAGGGGACTGGGAACTGGAGCTTAGCATGTTGAACCAGAGGGGACTGGGAACTGGAGCTTAGCATGTTGAACCACATGGCACTGGGGACTGGAGCCTAGCATGTTGAACCACTGGGGACTGGAGCCTAGCATGTTGAACCACTGGGGACTGGAGCCTAGCATGTTGAACCACAGGGCACTGGGCACTGGAGCCTAGCATGTTGAACCACAGGGCACTGGGGACTGGAGCCTAGCATGTTGAACCACTGGGGACTGGAGCCTAGCATGTTGAACCACAGGGCACTGGGGACTGGAGCCTAGCATGTTGAACCAGAGGGGACTGGAGCCTAGCATGTTGAACCAGAGGGGACTGGAGCCTAGCATGTTGAACCACTGGGGACTGGTGCCTTGCATGTTGAACCAGAAGAGACTTGGGACTGGTGCCGATATAATGGTGTTGTCTATTTCACACTAGCACAGAATCTCTCTCCCTCTCTATCTATCTACACCTGCCGCCCCAGAATCCAGTCAGTATGTCTTCGGAAAGGGTCACTTAGCAACATATATCCTGTTTTGTTTACTACTGAGCAGGCTGTGTTGATAGGTCCATATAAACCATCAGGCCAAAAAGATATGAGGTGTTAACTGTGAACCACTATTTTGAACCAGAGGGGACTGGGGACTGGAGCTTAGCATGTTGAACCAGAGGGGACTGGGGACTGGAGCTTAGCATGTTGGACCACAGGGCACTGGGGACTGGAGCCTAGCATGTTGAAACACTGGGGACTGGAGCCTAGCATGTTGAACCACAGGGCACTGGGGACTGGAGCCTAGCATGTTGAAACACTGGGGACTGGAGCCTAGCATGTTGAACCACAGGGCACTGGGGACTGGAGCCTAGCATGTTGAACCACAGGGCACTGGGGACTGGAGCCTAGCATGTTGAACCAGAGGGGACTGGGGACTGGAGCCTAGCATGTTGAACCAGAGGGGACTGGGGACTGGAGCCTAGCATGTTGAACCAGAGGGGACTGGGGACTGGAGCCTAGCATGTTGAACCACAGGGGACTGGGGACTGGAGCCTAGCATGTTGAACCACAGGGCACTGGGGACTGGAGCTTAGCATGTTGAACCAGAGGGGACTGGGGACTGGAGCTTAGCATGTTGAACCACAGGGCACTGGGGACTGGAGCCTAGCATGTTGAACCACAGGACACTGGGGACTGGAGCCTAGCATGTTGAACCAGATGTCTCTGGAGCCTAGCATGTAGAACCAGAGTGGACTGGAGCCTAGCATGTTGAACCAGAGGGGACTGGAGCCTAGCATGTTGAACCAGAGGGGACTGGAGCCTAGCATGTTGAACCAGAGGGGACTGGATATGAGGTGTTAACTGTGAACCACTATTTTTCATCTGTTTGGTTTAACTAAGAAGGAAATTAGAAGGCGAGGTCAGTACATGTGCATCAAAGCAGGGACCGAGAGACTGAAAAACAGCTTCTATCTCAAGGCCATCAGACTGTTAAACAGCCACCATTAACATTGAGTGGCTGCTGCCAACATACTGACAACTCCAGCCACTTTAATAATGGAAAAATGTTGGTAAAAATGTATCACTAGCCACTTTAAACAATGCTACTTAATATAATGTTTACATACCCTACATTACTCATCTCATATGTATATACTGTACTCTATACTAGAGGTCGACCGATTATGATTTTTCAACGCCGATACCGATTATAATTACATTTACATTTAAGTCATTTAGCAGACGCTCTTATCCAGAGCGACTTACAAATTGGTGCATTCACCTTATGATATCCAGTGGAACAACCACTTTACAATAGTGCATCTAACTCTTTTAAGGGGGGGGGGGGGTTAGAAGGATTACTTTATCCTATCCTAGGTATTCCTTAAAGAGGTGGGGTTTCAGGTGTCTCCGGAAGGTGGTGATTGACTCCGCTGACCTGGCGTCGTGAGGGAGTTTGTTCCACCATTGGGGTGCCAGAGCAGCGAACAGTTTTGACTGGGCTGAGCGGGAACTGTACTTCCTCAGAGGTAGGGAGGCGAGCAGGCCAGAGGTGGATGAACGCAGTGCCCTTGTTTGGGTGTAGGGCCTGATCAGAGCCTGAAGGTACGGAGGTGCCGTTCCCCTCACAGCTCCGTAGGCAAGCACCATGGTCTTGTAGCGGATGCGAGCTTCAATAATTTCTTTAATAAAAAAATAAAATGTTTTGTGTATATATATATATATATATATCATACACACACACACACACATTTTTGTAATAATGACAATTGCAACAATACTGAATGAACAATGAACACTTATTTTAACTTAATATAATACATAAAAAGTGAAGTGTGTGTGAAGTGTCTCTGAAGTGACAATGATACTGAAGAGTCTGCTTAGCAGACAAATACTCTCAACTGTTTGAATAAAAATAGAGTTTAAGTTACCTGTGATGAATGTTGAAAACAAAAACTGTAATTTCTATATGCAGGAAATCCTATTTTAATAATGGGCATGGTAAGAATTGACGTCCAAAGTGCGAGTCATAATTCCCATGACACCTAGCAAAATCTGAAAAGCGGTTCCTTCATTTATTCCATAGGATATTTTTTGATTCACTTAAAATAAGGTCTGTGTTTCGTGTAGGCTTACACCACCTTGCCAATTTTATAACTGTGTAGATATCCATAGGACAAGGTAACTCTGATCAATATTGGCTAAATATAAGCGAAGATACATTTTTTTGTAGAGTGGATTTATGAAAATATGTTGACAAACGTTACCTTAACCTAGTGAGATTTACACGGGTATCAAAACGTCGAGGCGGTTTAAGCCTGCACAGAACTTATTTGAAGTAGATCAAGACATTCTCTATGGAAGACATGAACGGTAAAATAACGAAGGAACCCCTTTCAAGTTCAGCCGCAAGTTATTACAGGAATTATAACGCGTTGACTATTTCTCTCTAAACCATATACCTTTGACTAATCCGGAAACTATCACCTCGAAAACAAAACGTTTATTCCGTTCCGTATTTTATCTAACGGGTGGCATCCATGAGTCTAAATATTCCTGTTACATTGCACAACCTTCAATGTTATGTCATAATTACGTAAAATTCTGGCAAATTAGTTCGCAAAGAGCCAGGCGGCCCAAACTGTTGCATATACCCTGACTCTGCGTGCAATGAACGCAAGAGAAATGACACAATTTCACCTGGTTAATATTGCCTGCTAACCTGGATTTCTTTTAGCTAAATATGCAGGTTTAAAAATATATACTTGTGTATTGATTTTAAGAAAGGCATTGATGTTTATGGTTAAGTACACATTGGAGCAATGACAGTCATTGATTGATTGTTTTTTATAAGATAAGTTTAATGCTAGCTAGCAATTTACCTTAGCTTACTGCATTCACGTAACATGCAGGCTCCTCGTGGAGTGCAATGTAATCAGGTGTTAGAGCATTGGACTAGTTAACTGTAAGGTTGCAAGATTGGATCCCCCGAGCTGACAAGGTTAAAAATCTGTCGAGTGGAAGTGAGAAGTTGGCACACTAGAGGCTACGGAGCAGAGTGGGAGAGAGGGAGCAGTAAAACAAGTTTGCTAAGAACTGTTAGTTGCAGCACATGGTGGTACAGTCGTTCGTGCCAACAATGCCAGGCACTCCCAGACATCCTTTGTTTGGTATTAATTAGAAGTAATTAAAGCAAAACCCTGATTTCTTGGTAAGCCTGTCTCCATGCTGGCTTTTTAGAGGATCTCTGAATATGCCACTTTTTTTTAATGGGGTTTCCCCTCCCCCCTTTTAAGTGAGCATTAAGGGCTTCATGTGCACATGGTGTAAAAAAGAACATATGTTGACAAACATATTTGAAACTAGGCCTAATTTTGCTATGTATTGCATTGAAAGACGTGAACAGTTTGTATGTAATGCAGTTGTGTAAATGTGTCATGCGCCACCTAGTGGTGTGAACAAATATCACTTTGAGCAAGCAAGTTGAACCTCTGGACCCATGAAGTGTCTCAGAGTAGGAGTGTTGACCTAGGATCAGACCCCCCCCCCCCCCGCTGTCTATGTAATCTTAATCATTATGATCTATAAGGCAGCACTCCCACTGAGAAGCTTTATGAATAACGGCCCAGGGAAACATTACAACAACATTTTAGCTTTGCCAATGCAGGCCGGTGTCTGAAGTTAAAATAGGCCCTATTATCCTTCGGCCAAGAGGAAAGCAAACTTTGGGTAGAGTTATAGTAGTCATTAGCATTTAAAAACTCTCGCCAGATGAGGCATACTCGTGATATTCCCCGTTCTCAAATGGACCCATAAATTCAGCCAAATTGCACTTAGGTTTCCCATTTCATTGACCTTTATTGAATCAAAATCATATTTCAATTACAAAGGGGCCGAGGGCTAATTTGATTTGGGTTATTTTGAAGAATTAATGTTGTGCAATAAACATTTATTACAGTGAAAACTTTGGGGGTTTTAATAAGCCAGAGAAGCCCAGAGGACGTGCATGCTTAATTGTTATGTGGTAAATTGCATTGTTGCGGCATTGCCATGTGTAATGACTGTTCAGAAGTAAACTGATGGTTTCCACTAAAGTCAAGACAATTAGCTCGACAGAGGTTCCCTTGTTGTTAAATTGATTAAAATATGTTTAATTACCCCATTTGAAAAATGTGCAATGTTTTAAACACTTGTAGAAAGTGGTCATGAGTCATAAGCTAGGAGCTAAGCTAGCGTTATGATTGAGACTACAACCCTATTGGCTGCTTCTATAAGTTGAGAGAGAAGGTTTAGCCTAATCAATGTTTGTGATCGTTCAGAGTCACATGGTTAGTGGTCCTTATCTGGCAGTAAAGCTAACCATACTAGATAACAGCACAACAGTTCTGACAATGTGTTGGCCCTGTTGGCATCCCCTGATCAATCAAATGTATTTATAAAGCCTTTTTTACATCAGCAGATATCACAAAGTACTTATATAGAAACCCAGCCTAAAACCCCAAACAGCAAGCAATGCAGATGTAGAAGCATAGTGCCTCTGAAAAACTCCCTAGAAAGGCAGGAACCTAGGAAGAAACCTAGAGAGAAACCAGGCCCTGAGGGGTGGCCAGTCCTCTTCTGGCTGTGCCGGGTGGAGATTATAAGAGTACATGGCCATTAAGACCAGATCATTCTTCAAGATGTTCAAACGTCCATAGATGACCAGCAGGGTCAAATAATAATAATCATCACAGTGATTGTAGAGGGTACAAGAATGTCTAAAGTGAATTCGAATTTTGTTTGCTTAGGGGTTTTGTTACTAAAAAGGAGGAAGTTAGCCAACAGGTGATCCACAAAAATTACAATGGGAAGTAAATAAATATTTGTTGTTTATGGCAGAGTCACAGTTGAAAGTGTGAGTCATTGTGTAACTATTATCCACATTTTTCTTCACTGTTCTTAGTAGGGAGGGATATCAACTAGAGGTCGGCCGATTATGATTTTTCAATACCGATTATTGGTGGACCAAAAAAGCCGATACCGATTAATCGGCCGATTTAAAAAATAAAAATAATAATAATAAAAAAATAAAAAAATAATAATATATATATATACAGTGGGGAGAACAAGTATTTGATACACTGCCGATTTTGCAGGTTTTCCTACTTACAAAGCATGTAGAGGTCTGTAATTTTTATCATAGGTACACTTCAACTATGAGAGACGGAATCTAAAACAAAAATCCAGAAAATCACATTGTATGATTTTTAAGTAATTAATTTGCATTTTATTGCATGACATAAGTATTTGATACATCAGAAAAGCAGAACTTAATATTTGGTACAGAAACCTTTGTTTGCAATTACAGAGATCATACGTTTCCTGTAGTTCTTGACTAGGTTTGCACACACTGCAGCAGGGATTTTGGCCCACTCCTCCCTACAGATCTTCTCCAGATCCTTCAGGTTTCGGGGCTGTCGCTGGGCACCGTCATCTTGAACTTCTTCCATTTTCTAATAATTGCGCCAACAGTTATTTCCTTCTCACCAAGCTGCTTGCCTATTGTCCTGTAGCCCATCCCAGCCTTGTGCAGGTCTACAATTTTATCCCTGATGTCCTTACATAGCTCTCTGGTCTTGGCCATTGTGGAGAGGTTGGAATCTGTTTGATTGAGTGTGTGGACAGGTGTCTTTTATACAGGTAACGAGTTCAAACAGGTGCAGTTAATACAGGTAATGAGTGGAGAACAGGAGGGCTTCTTAAAGAAAAACTAACAGGTCTGTGAGAGCCGGAATTCTTACTGGTTGGTAGGTGATCAAATACTTATGTCATGCAATAAAATGCAAATTAATTATTTAAAAATCGTACAATGTGATTTTCTGGATTTTTGTTTTAGATTCCGTCTCTCATAGTTGAAGTGTACCTATGATAAAAATTACAGACCTCTACATGCTTTGTAAGTAGGAAAACCTGCAAAATCGGCAGTGTATCAAATACTTGTTCTCCCCACTGTATATATATATATATATATATGAATAATAATTCTAAAAAATAATAATAA